>NC_009323.2:808643-812019 GCF_000002845.2 Leishmania braziliensis MHOM/BR/75/M2904
AACGACGACCTTCCGGCGGGTGTGAGAGGCGTGCGTGTGTTGTGGCCCCTGTTTGCGTCTTTATATTAATTTTAAGGTCTTGGCTTTTAGCCCGCTCTCTGGGTGAGGAAAGTTCTTCCTCGGAAAATAAATAATTAGCATTTTTAGGTCCGCTTCCCAACTTTTCAACTGTGGGAGGTGCGGTGTTAAAAACTTTTTTTACCGGCATTCCGCCGTGTTCCTTATCGTTTTTCTTTTTTAAATAAAAGTCACGATCACCGTGACCTCGAAGTACGCCGTTTCTGACGACATCAGCGTATTTCTGAATTACAGCGTGGCTGCGCTGTCCGTTTGTTGTGGGTCTTGTTTCCACATTAACATTACGTTTACGGTGTTGGCTGTTCGCCCGCTCTCTGGGTGAGGAAAGTTCTTCCTCGGAAAATAAATAATTAACATTTTTAGGTCCGCTTCCCAACTTTTCAACTGTGGGAGGTGCGGTGTTAAGAACTTTTTTTACCGGCATTCCGCCGTGTTCCTTATCGTTTTTCTTTTTTAAATAAAAGTCACGATCACCGTGACCTCGAAGTACGCCGTTTCTGACGACATCAGCGTATTTCGGAATTACAGCGTGGCTGCGCTGTCCGTTTGTTGTGGATCCTGTTTCCACATTAACATTACGTTTAAGGTGTTGGCTGTCAGCCCGCTCTCTGGGTGAGGAAAGTCTTCCTCGGAATATAAATAATTAAATTTTTTTGGCACGCTTCCCAACTTTTCAACCGTGGGAGGTGCGGTGTTAAAAACTTTTTTTACCGGCATTCCGCCGTGTTCCTTATCGTTTTTGTTTTTTAAATAAAAGTCACGATCACCGTGACCTTGAAATACGCCGTTTATGACGACATCAGCGTATTTCGGAATTACAGCGTGGCTGCGCTGTCCGTTTGTTGTGGATCCTGTTTCCACATTTACGTTATGTTTAAGGTGTTGGCTGTTCGCCCGCTCTCTGGGTGAGGAAAGTTCTTCCTCTGAATATAAATAGTTTAGTTTTTTTGGTCCGCATTCCCACTTTTCAACTGTGAGAGGTGCGGTGTTAAAATTTTGTTTTACCGGCATTCCGCCGTGGTTTTTTGTGTTTTTAGTTATAAAATAAGCGTCACGATCACCGTGAGCTTGAAGTGCGCCATTTCTGGCGGTGTCCACGTATCTTTGCGTGGTTAATTGTGGAATTTCAGCACGGCTTCGCTGTCCACGTGTTTCGGTCGCGCGGGTTCCTTCCCGCCACTTTTCTTGGTAAGGAGGGGGGGTGCCCGCAGGAACTGGGATAGAGGTCCTCCTGCCGGATTGTCCGCTGCCTGCGGATGGGTACAGTGTCTGCAACCCCAAAAGCGCAAAAACGGACCGGGAAACCCACAATGAAACACAGAATCTGATACATATGTAACATTACTTGCAAGCCCAAAGATGCCCAGTACATACCGAGGGGGGGGCAAGCAGATATCAGTGGGACCCATTAGGCGTCAATTAACTGGTTTATTTTCCACGTTCTGTTGCGAGTGGAGGAAAAAGGAATACAAGAGGGCCTGACTTCATAAAGGAATACGAATTCAAAAAAAAGAAGCGAAAAGAATCACCCGTGTATGCCTTTCCTTTTCGTCGCCGCTCTTTAGCTGAAACACATTCAATGGGCACCTCAAGTGTGCCAGATAAACCCCAGCCTGTATAAAAGGCAACGATTATAATACCCTCAAGAAGGAGCCACAGCAACGCCAGAAATATTGTTTTCAAGGCATTCATTCTGCTGTAAAACATAGGCTTAACTTCATACCACTCAACCTGCCACAGGCCCATCGCCTCGTGCGAAGAAGCGGCAAACACGCGTTGCACCAATACGCTGGCTCAGGCAGCTGAGCAGGGCCGCGGCCTCAAGTGCTACCCACCACCCATCCAGCAGGTTGCCTCTCAGCCGCTCTCACTATGCCGGTTGCCGCCCGGTGCCTCCTCCCGGGGTGGCTCAGGCCCCCTCTACCAGTAGGCGATGAGAGCCAGGTGCGATACACTCGACTCACCCTGACACCCTGTCCATCCTATAGATGACAAGCATGTTCGCTGCCACAGGCCGCTCCGACGCAGCGCCCTCCAGGCCCCAAGCGCCGACATCCGTAGCGATAGATCGCTCTGACTTCCCCACGTCTTAGTCGCTTGGCCTTGCCACCACCAGAAGCGTTTTGGCATTGGGAAAGAGAGGGGGGCTGCCTGGCTTTCCCACAGAAAGTGGGTACCGGTGCCTGGATGCTACGCTGAGGTGTCCCCAGAGATTTGAGTAATTGAAAGATGGTCGAAGAGAAAAATGATAGTAAGCACAGGTGGTTGGTCTGATGCGCACACGGCAGCTGTGTCAGGGTCTGTCTTGTCACTAGGACAGCAAGGTGACGCCCTTCGCTATGCGCTGCGTTGCATTATTCAGCACGCGGCAACCGGGAAGGTGGCGTTCGACGTAGGCAACCTCATCATACGGAGCCTCAGTGAACTTGACGTTGAGCTCCAGCAACCTGTGGCAGTTGGTAAAACGTCGAATGCAACCCTGTATCTTGGTGTACGAGAGATTCAGCTTGATAAGGTTCCAGGCTTTCTCGAGACCGACGAGGTCCTCCGATGTCACCGGACACAATTGGGCGTGCAGCTCCTCAAGATGGGAGCACTGTCCAAGCTGTCCAAGCTGAGCAATAGCAGTAAACGACATCAACAACACTTTGATGGATTGTGCTTGCCCGATCCCTTGAAATCCGTCATCGTCAACGGCCGTGCTGAAAGTGTTCAAGATCTCCAAGCTCTTGCAATCCGACAGACACTGCATTGACGAGACAGGCGTCTCGGCGATGTCGAGGCGGCGAAGCTGCTGGAGCGTCCCTATCCTGTCGAGGGATCTCACTGAAGACTTGTACAAGACTAGTCCCTGTATTTTCGTGCAACTCAGAAGAGGGCTGATGTCAGCTACCGAGGTCTTGGCAAGATCAACCTCTTGCAACGACTTTGCATCGCACAACCCAGCAATGCCCTCCGAAGTCACCTTGGACGACCACATGTTGAGCAGTCGCAGATCCTTGCACACACCCAGATCGTTGACATCGGAGACGTCGCAGTGCGTCAACGTCACATCCGTCAGCGCCGATGCGTTCGTCACACCGAAGAAAGCCCTCTTCTCATTCAAGCGGCTGAACTTCACCTCGAGCCGCTGAAGGGATGCGCTTTTCAAAATCAGCCTCAGCGAGGTCACATCAGTATTTGACAGCAGAAGAAGGCGCAGCGTTGGAAGCCGCTCGAGACCGGCAATCCCGGCCTGGTCGACCAACGAACCTTCCAGGTCAAGACTCCACAGATTCGGCAGGCGCACTCCGGCGCG
>NC_009323.2:812119-817530 GCF_000002845.2 Leishmania braziliensis MHOM/BR/75/M2904
TTTTCCATGCTCCGTTCTGCAGTGCAACGCCGCTTGGAAACCACTTGGACGGATTGTACCCCGCCTCCTTGAAGAACCCCATAATCCCCTTCTTCTGAGCCATCATCATCCCGTGAGTCACCGACCGTGGCAGTGGAACCTCTGCGTTGCTGACGCTGTCGCTGCCACCGGCAATGACAACATCAGCATGCCCACCCTCGACCAGCATGCATGCCTGTGCGAGCGAGCTGAGCCCACTCGCACATGCCATACTTGTGAGATTCCCGGTGATTTTCTTCGGCAAGTTAAGATCAATCACTATCTCACGTGCGCAGTTGTGTGCGTTTCCTTGAAGCATAACGTTTCCCCACACGATGTGATCAATTTCATTGGGATCCAACGACGTCTTGTTGAGAAGTCCAGCTACGGAGGCGCTGGCCAGCTGCAGGGTGTCTGCCTTCATCAGAGCACCAAAGGACTTGACAAACGGCGTCCTCACACCCGTGACGAAGACCGCCCGTTGACGCAAAACATGGCGAGTCGAATGCATACCTGGCAGAGAGAAGAGGCTGTTGCTTTTTCTACTGAGTGAGCTGAAGAGTGATCAAAAGTGAAAGGAAAAAAGAGTAGAGGATGAGTTCCATATTAAGTGATGCCTTTGCAGTCAACTCACAATACATGAAGCAGGACAGTTGGAAAAAGGAGACGCGCCAAGTGAAGGGGTTAGGGGTACCTCTTTTGTGCCGTCCAGTGCTCCCTTGAGGCCCGTAGCTTTATAGCGAGCACTACCAGACATGGAGTCTGAGCACAGCATTACGCACGGTAGTGCAAAGACATAAACTAGAGCCATAACCCCAAAACTCCAACAACAGTTCTTCTTGCAAAAGAATTTGTTTAGCCCAAACGCTGAACACTGTGAACTGGCATCCTACGAGTCTCATGTGCGGAGCATACAGAGCAACACCCTTTACGGGATCCGGGTCGCTTCGAAACGCCCTGTGATACCTCTTCCTCACTACAATTCACGAGCCGGTGATACCACAGTCAGCATCATTTATGCTTTCCAACCCCCGCATTTCAGAAGTACACATACACGCACACAACGTCGACTCTCATAGCCACAAGCACCGGCGCACCATGGCCATTTGACATTTATTGGCCCCTCTTGACCATTCCCGTGACAATGCGGCCGCTGAAGTCTCCAAAATCCCACCTCACATGGTAAACGTCGGATGGTTGGCGCAGACTTGCACAAAAAACGCCACCCCCACACAACAACTCTGCCCGGCCAGCATCCAGGCGACGCTCGGTGGAAGAGGCCCCCGCCAAGAAATGAGGTGTTTACCAGGCCGCTCGGGTGATTTGGAAAAAAAAACGCTAGCTGCCTCCTGAATAACAGCTCCAAAGGTGCAAAAGTAGAACAACAATATCCCCTTTTTTCTGAGGCCAGCGACCCAGTTGGTGCAGCGCACTCTTCCAAGGCGACCGAAATAAGGCAGCCCCCACCGCCCACCCAGAAACGAGACCCCATCATACCCCAAACCCCCGCCCGTTTTCATAACGCCGGCGCAGAACCCTGCCGCCCGCGGAACCCACACCCCACCCACGACAACCACAACCGGCGTTCAGAGGAAATATCTGAACAAGCCCCCCGCCCACCCAAGATGTGGCGCGGCCGCCCTCCGCACGAAACAAGAAATAAATGCACACCACTCAATTATGAGAAACACGCTTCCAGACCATTTCGTGGAGAACTGGATCTTTCCACGCCAGGAAATAACCCCCTCCCAAAAAAGTGCTCCTCTGTGTGGGGAAGCCGGGGCGGGAAAACCACCACCACCCGGCGGAGGGGACGCCGGCGAAAACAAAGACCCATATTTGCGCGACCCGAGCCCCCGCAATCACCCAGCACGGGCCACCGCCAAAGGAGCGTTTCGAAAGCAGCGAAGTCGTTTCAATGCTTTAAATCATTCAGAACCCCTCCGAAAAGAGCATCTGCGCGCCACATTTTTTCCCCAGTGTTGCCGTCCGCCTCCCCCAGGCCTGGCGACGGTCCCTTTTTCCCGCTCCACCCAGCCCCAGCCCCACGGAGGGGCATTTTGCGACAAAAAAGGCACGAAAACGACACCACCGGCCGCCACCCCCGACAGCCAATCCCTTCGATCTGCTCTAAAAAGAGGTCCTTTTTGCCAAACTTCTATTGTTGAGAGGGAAATCTTCTCCTGCCTACCATTCTTTATTGTCAACGGATGGGTAATTCAGCCCCAGCGTTCGCATGCACACGCGCAGGGATTCCTTGAAACGAGGTAGCCGATACGGCCGCGGTTGAAGCGGCAACTAAGGGTCTCTATGCCGCCCCAAAATCAACCCCGCCTGCATCGTTAACCTTCGCTCTTTCCTTGAAAGTGTGCTCCTTAACAAACGGAAGGCGCAACTAAGCGGGGAGGCGCATTGCCCCCACTTGTGTGACTATCGTCCTTCCGACCTTTCCAACAGGGACCATAAACCGGGGAGCCCCTGGCCCCTTCGGGAGAAGCGGGGTTGTCGGGAATCCGCTGCGGCGAACACCCCCGCCCCGGTCGGCTATTCTGAGCTGCGGGGGCTGGGTCAATCGCCGCCGTTGGCGCAACCCGCCGCAGGAACAGGCCACGGCTTTACGCGGTGCGCCGTCGACGGGAAATGGGGAGCCGGGAAATCCTCGTAGGACTCGCGGGGTTCGAGAAACATACACATACTGTGGAATCGTCGTAAGCAGCTTCCGGGTGTTACAAAACCACATAACACACACACGCGGTGACATACCCCCGCTGGTGGGTGAATCCTGTGTCCGTTCAGCGGCCCCAGGAACCTTCAAGAATAGATTGAGGGAATCATGTGACATGGCGCCTCCCCTAACCCGGGCGCGTGCCGAGACAACGCCGCACTCTGTTAAGCGTTCCCTTCCACCTAGTCCGGCAGCAAGATCGAACACTGGACTTGTTCCTTTGAGGGGGGGGGGGTGAGTCGATCAGCCGCATGCTTTGGTGCCCTTCTCTTGCTAGCTGCGGTGAGAAAAGCACAGTCACGGCTAGAATGCCCAGTTGTAAGCTCTTCTGGCACATTATTCTCCCGAAGCGGCTCATTTGACTCACGGAGGCCGCGCTAGCCACCAACCTTGTCGCCGCAAACGCGGGAAGAGAATAAAAAAAGAAAACTTCCCGGCGCCAAAGTACCATCACAAAGTACTACTTTAGAGCCTTCGAGAAAATAGAGCAGCATCGACCCAAATAATACTTCAGGGCTTATGTAGCCCTTCGGAACGGGGATTTGTAGACGGAACATGGGGCGATGCAGCGCTATGCAAAGTCACCCGAAATGTGCCCCCCAGACGCCCACGTTATGAAGCCACAACCCAACGCACGCAATGGGCTCGAATCAGAAAAGCAAGCATGAGAAGCAAGAGCACAAACGTGGGCTACCTCTGCGAGCGCTAGGCCTTTGCGCCATAGAAGGAAGCCGCCCTAAATCCCAAAAATCTGTCAACCAGCAGAAAGACACCAACCTGAAAAGCGCCACTCGCTGCTAAAAATGAGTTGGCTATAGGGGGGGCGGGTTATTCCGAGCATCCCGTCAAACAATATCAGAACAGAAACATGCAGCTGCAGGAAATCCTTTTCTGCCTTTTAAAAGGAATGAAAACGACTAGCTTCAAGGCTTCGGCGGCATGCGAGGAAAGGGCGCCTTTCGAACAGGCAAGGGTGACGGACCGCCACGCCAAGGCCCTTAAAAAACACCCCGGTTCCATAATTTTTCTTTCACACTAGGCAGTGCTTTTTCTTTATCTAAACAATCCCTCATAGCTTGCAAACGTACTTGTTGCTTTTTTTTTTTGGCATGCGGGGATTGCTTTTTAGGGGGTTGTCGGCAAGGGCTCTGCGGGCCTGGTTCAGCCACCTGCCCGCTTGAGCGCCAGCCCCGTACCCAGGCAGCGCGCAATAAACAGTGAGGGAAAAAGAATGACACTCCTCTAGCTCGATCTGGGATAGTGGGGGGGTGTTTTCTTTTTTTTTTGTAGCATCCCCAAGGGGTGCTCTTTGGGCCGCTTTGAAACGGCCGCGCATGGTGCGCGCATGCTGCCTGTAAAGTTTTTGTTCTTGTTAGTTACGCAAAGCTTTCGTCGTCACAGCCAGCTCCCCTTGTCACCTGAATGCCATTTTTCTTTACAATGTAGCGGGTATGGTTTTTTCCCACACAGGAATGCTGCGCCGGTAGGCGGCAAAGCGTCCGTCCCCTTTTGCCGCGTTATCCCGCTCCTGGTTTCTGGCGAATCTCGGCACCGCATTTAAAAACTTTAATCGCCCCCCCCCCTTCATTTTGACGTAGCTTGGCCAAACAAGGCGCCAACCTGGCCGCATCCAATAGAGTCGTGCGGGCGGTGCGTGCCAAATTTTCCGCCGCGAGGAAGATGCGGGCAGGCAAAACAGCAAACTTCCAAACGTCATCGCCATGTTGGGCTTATGCTTCCCCGTTGGGACTTCAGGGGTGTGTTTTTCTTCCGCTCGCGGCGCGTGGTGGCGGGCTTCTGCGCCGGCAGCCCCGGCCTTCTGGGGGGTGGGGCGGTTTTCCTGGCGCGGGCGCCGCCATCCACCCCCACCCACGGGCCGCGCAGCGATATCGGCATGGGCATCGCAAAAGATATTTGCTACTTTCAATGGGTTCCCAAATCGTATGCCGTTTGGGGGGTATGAAAATACAGAAGCTTCGCGCGGCTTGCGTGGGGGGGGGGGGTGCGCGGGGGCGCCTTTCCGGCCGGCGGCGGGGGGCCGGGTCTGTGTGTGCGCCCCGCGGCGCCTTTTGCGCGGGGCGGGGGGGCCGGCGCTTTGTTTCGCCCCGGGGTTCCCGGGGGGGGGGGGGGGCGCGCCGCGCGGCCTGCCGGGGGCCGCCCTTCGGGGCCTTTCCCCGGCCCCGCGGGGGGGGGGGGGGGGGGGGGGCCCCCCCCTGCCCCCGGGGGGGCGGCCCCCGGGTTACCCCCCCCCCGCGAAAGGCCCCGGCCCCGCCCGGTTTTCCGGGGAAAGGGGGTGGGGGTTTTTTTAAGGGGTCCGGGTTTAAGGGAAATTTCCCTCGGGGGGGGGGGGGGGGCCCTTTTGCCCCGGCCCCCAAAGTTTTTTTTCTTCCCCCCCGGGGGGGCCCCCCCCCTGGGGGGGGCCCAAAGTTTGGGGTTTGGGAAACGCCCCCCTTGGGGGAAAAAGAGGGGTTCCCCCCTCTGCCTTTTTCGGGGGGTTTTGGGCGGCCCCCACAGGGGGGGGCCCCCGATAAAACTTCCCCCCTTTTTCCCCCTTTAAAAAGGGGGGGGCCCCGGGGCCGGGGGTTTTTTTTGTTTTTTCCCCCAAAAAGGGTTTAACCCCCAAAAGGGGCCCTTAATGGGGGGGCCCGGGGTTTTTTAAAAAATTTGG
>NC_009323.2:817630-824938 GCF_000002845.2 Leishmania braziliensis MHOM/BR/75/M2904
CCGCGCCCCGGAATCCGAGAATTCGTGTCTAGGGTTGGGTGGGTGGGCGTTTTTTCGTCGCGGGCCGCATCAACACTTAGAGTGGATTACTTCATTTATGAATAACACATTAGAGAAGAAATAAAGGGACAATAGAAAGTAATCATTCATAACAGAAACACATATCCGACCTGTGGCCATAATTTCCAATCGGGAAACATTATGGCACCCAGCCTGTATATTTCGCAAATCCATCACCACATCCCACCAACCACCCCCATCCCCCTTCCAGTTCTTTTGCCCAGACAAATTAACCCGGCCAACTATAAGGTCAAGTGCCATTCGATTGCCTTTGTGGTTTTACACGCCGCCAATGGAATGCCACCGTCCTGTGTGATAGGGTGCTCGCGAAGATATAATTTCTTGAAGACAACAGAGGGCGAGAAGGGAGAAAGATTTGTGGAAGGCAGATGGGTATGGAACTAATCTTCGCGACCCCATTGGGAAGCGGCAAGGCAGGCACGCAACCACGACCGCGGCGCCGCGTCATGATTATGCCGCCGGCCTCCTCTACCGCGTTCAGTCGCGTGAGGAGCACATCAAGTCGTCTTGGACTTCTTTCGTGTGCTTTTTCTTATGGCTTGGCACCGGTACCGGGGAAGCCTCCCCCCCATAGAACGCGGTTAGCCATCCATAACTTGTGGGCGATGTCGTCGCACCGTCCTCTGGAGAGTCGGCCGTCAGGTTCCGGCTCCCCTCGGATGCTCCTGATGACGGTCATATCTCGCCGCCCTCCTCGCGGCGCCGCTCTTCACATAGCGGACACCACATGTGCCGGAGGAACGGCACGCCAAACGGTTCAACCCGGTGAACCTCCAGCGACCCTGTCGCGTCCACCCCGAAGTGTCGCGAGTAGGCGTCCGCCGGATTCCGCGCACCCTCGACGTAGAAAAAGACTACGTCGATCCCTCTGTTGTACCAGAGGTCGTAGGTGTACTCGAAAAGTTTGTTCAAGGCGTAGCCTCTGCCAATGCCGCCGAAACCGTTCAGGTGTTTCTGCGCAATGACAATCGCACGGTGGTCCGTGGCAAGCGCGATTCGCGCTCCGTTGGGCACCCTGTGGTGCTCCACCAGGTGTCGCAGCATTAGTTGAGCCGCGCGTGGTTCCGCGTGTGCCGAGTACCGCGCCTGGAAGCGGTCCGCCTGCAGGTCTGGGTCCTCGAACCGGCCTCCCGACCGGACGCGGCGACGCAGCTGGTACTGGCGCAGTTTTTCGAGGACGCGTTCCGCCTCGCCGTCGTCGCCGCCGAGTTGCCGTTCCAGGTCCTCGGTCCAGCGCTGCCGATAGGTCCACATTTCTGTGGCGCCCGCGTCGCGGAGGTGAAGTACAGCACCCCAGCCCTCCAGCGACGCGTCGGTGAAGGCCACCGCGTCATAGGTCGCTTCATCCGTCGTTGGGTGTCTCTCGTCCGAGATTTTCCACCACGGATTCTGCACCAGTGCGCCGCCGATCTCCTGCAGCGATCGCGCCACGGAGGAGTCGATGTAAGGAACCGCGTCGTCCCAGTCGTACCCGCGGAACGTCAGCCGGTATATGCCTCGGTAGGCTCTCAGCAGCTTGAATGCCCGTGCGGGGTTCATTTGCGTGGTGTGGAGCGCGAAGAAGATCAGCGAGATCAGCGAGGCCAGACTGCGTATGGTGTGGCTGGTCTTTTGGAGCGCAAGCTTCAGCTTCGCCACCGTCTTCACCGAGTTGCGGATCAGACGCTCTCGGCCATTCCATGTGTATTCCTCGCCGAGGAAAACGGTGTTGGCACTCGCCAGCTGCAGGATTTCCTCGTCCGACATCGCCTCCAGCTCGTCCCGGTTGGGTGACGTCATCAGGTTCGCCGCCTTGATGCGTGCGACGACCGTGCGCACCGCGAGCACAAACTCACGCTCCTGACCTTCGCGTGCGGCCACGAGAATGTTGTCGATGAGCGTGGTGATGGTGACGGGCGTGTCGATGTCGACAATCGTCCACGTCACCGCCTGGCCGACGGCAACGCTCCATCGCGCGCCGGTCGGGAGAGTACGAAGGCGGTAGTATCGCCCGTCATGCCTGGCTCGAAAAACGAACTTGTTACGGAGTGTCGCCGCGATCGGGATAGCGTCGTAATAAGCTTCGAAGTCGATCTGTAGCATGTACCGGGCGTATCGCAGCCGCTGTCGTCTTCCGAGGCGCGTGTCGTAGTGGACGCGCGGGACGTGATGTTTGGGGATCACGCGGTTCAGCAGGGGCTCCGTGATGAGGCGTCGTCGTCCTTTCAGCTCCGGCACCGTGAAAACGTTCACGCCGTGCATGCCCTCTGGCAATTGCACCTGGGAGCCGATGTCGCTGATCGGGCACGGTTCAAACTTGCCCATCTCGACCGCCTGTTGGATTTCCGCCGCTGTGAGCGCGCACTTTTTGATGGTCCTCGACGTCCGCAACCCATCGTAGAAGGAGGGATCCAGAAAGCACTGGATTCGCTGGAGAAACCGCTTCGTTGAGGCGCGTTTTGTCGGCATCGCCAGCACGGTATCCATGTCCAGTGGTGTGTTCCGTTTCAGGTGCAGCGGCCACTGCTTCACGAGTGCCGGTCGCTCCGTCAGCACTTGGATGAAACCGGACATCTGGTCCACCATGGCCGCCACCTCCTGTGGTGCGATTCCGAGATTCGCGCACGATGACTCTTGCGATCGGAAACGGAACACGGAAGCCGCAGCCTCTAGAGGGTCTGGAATAGCGCTCTTCCGGCGTTGTCCCTTGCGGTCTCGGCCTCCACCGTAGGCTGCTGGCCATACCCAAGATAGCGCAGCAGCGTGGCCTGCTTCGCGTGCCCGGAGATCATCATCAGGTCCTTCAGCGGGACACCCGCTTCCGCCATGCAACGTAGCGCGCCTTTCCGGATCGAGGGCAGCTGTGCACCTCGCATCTCTGTTCGCACCTCCTGGGCGATCAGTGCCCGCAGCTCCTCCACGTGTGGTGCAAAGAGCTCCTCGGATGGTTTCTTCTGGACCAGCATCTCCTGCAGTGTCGCTGCGAGGTCCCTCGTCAGCATCGATGGGACCGGGTAAGGGCCGCGTGTTTTGGCACCCTTTCCCTTGCGGATCGTCAGCGTGACTTTCACGCGTGTGCTTGTCGGCGGTCCCGGGAACAGCGTCACGTCCTTCGCTCGCAGCGTGGAAATGTCGCACGCTCGCGCTGCGAATCCCCACATCATGGCGAGGAACAGCGCGGCACGAGGGTGACCGAGTCGGAGTCTTCCGATGATCGCTTCGACTTGGCGTCGCGAAACAAAGGGAGGCGCATCCGGCACCGACTCCTTCATGTAACGCTGCACCGTGCCAAAAGCGCTTCGCCACTCGGGATCGTCCTGAAGGCGAATACCCCGCGTCTGCGTCGAGTAGAGCGGCAGGTCGCGCAGCGCACCCGCTACCGCGGCAAAGGCCTTCGCGGTGGTTGCCCACTTCCATTTGCGGGCCCTTGCGGTCGACAGAATCAAGTCGATACATGCCGCCGGAAAGCGCATGAGCATCTGTTCCGAGTTCATCGACTTGATTCGCGTCAACCATCGCAAGTGGTGTGCGCGGGTGTCGGGCCTCACCAAGTTCCATGCGAGCTGTGAGATGTGTGGCGGTTTCGCGGCGAAGAGGAACCAGTTTCTCGGGCAGACCTCTGCCTCTTCGTTTTTTGAAAGATGCCTGCCCTGCATGTTTAAAGGATTGGAGCGGAGGCTTTCGAGAGCGCGCATTGCCTCTGTCGAGATGTTCGCGTCGACGTCCGCATATCCATCACCCTTCTGGTTTCCTGGAGTCCTGTACGTCGCGCCGTCCTCCTCGTCCTCTTGGAGTGGGTCCCTTCCGGCGCCGTCGCCTGGCCATCTTTTTCTTTTCACCAGGCGCGGCCGTTGGCCATCGGACGGATCCTGGTGTGCCTCTGATGCCGCACTTCGCGGAAGAGGAATGTATCGTGACGCGTGACGTGGGGCACGCTGTCTCTTCGACGATTGGTAGTGCGTCCACGTCGCTGGAACGTAGACTCCCACCGTTGCCTCCGAGGCGTCCTTTGTGAGAACGTAATGGCTCGGATAGCGCACGCCATTCACATCTGCCGGCGCCTCACGGAGACATGCGCCAAGCAGAAACCTGTATCCTTTAATCACGTCGTATAATGTCGGTAACGACGGTCCACGGACAAGGTACAGTTCGTCGATTGAGGAGTCGAGGGTCACCTCCTCGCTTCGGTTTTCTTCTCGAAGAATCACCCCATTCGGGTCGGTCGGTGAGGCATCGACCATGTGGATCTTCTTTCGGAGAAGCTTCAGCATCTCTTGGACGCTGTAAGGCTGCAGTGGTGTCAGCTTGTGCCTCACGCGTTGCTGTCCCACCGCTGTGTCGGTCAGACCGTGTGCCACACCATCGCCGACTCGCGCCAGAGCCGTCGCAGCCCACAGGTGATCCAGGACTGCTTCGTACACCTTTCTGGCATGTTTGTTCGCCTCCGCGAGGGTGATTTCTGTCCACTCAGAAATGCATTTCCCATGCTGAACGTGTGGTGACACGTTCGTCGGGATAATGCCTTCTGAGCTCACCGTGGCGTCGTTTGGCGCATGCTCAGGCGTACGCGTGACGGAGTTTTTCTTCCTCCGCGGGAGGTCGATCACCGGCAGATCCTCATCCTCGGATGGAAATTCGCTCGAGTTTAGAGAGCGTGTTTTGTCTCCATTCCTACCTGTTGCGGATCTACCTGAGGAACTCGCGGGTGTTCTCCTGTCACTTTTCCTCGCGGCCTTTCGCCGTGGGAGTGGGGCATCCATTGCGGATCTCTCGGGACGTTTACGGGAAGGTGCTTTTGACGCGGGTACAGGCGTCTGTGGCGTGCGCTTTGTGCGCTCAGCCCGGTCCATCTTTGTGCGCACCGTTTCCTCCTTTTTCTTTTGCCGAGGAGGTGGCTTTGGAGCACGTGCTTTCGGCTGGTTTGCGCGCCTGGAATCCCGTTTCGGGTTCGTGGATTTCGTTGCGCGCCTTTCGCCACCACCCAAGTGAAAGGTGTCTTCACGGTTCACCGTGGTTTTCTTCAACCACGGCTTGTGCTCGATTTCGTTGTAAAAGAAATCTTTCCGTGACACCGGGTGGTTCGTCAGAATTTTCCTCATTTTTTCGAGGAAATATTCGCGTGGCGGGTGGTGTTTCGACGCCGCGTAAAGCAGGCGCCGCATGCACTTTGCCATATCTCGGCTATGGTCGATTTGTATGTCCAGATGAACGCCGAAAAATACGGCAGACATATACAAACCGCAGTCGTCGCTATAGCGTTCCTGACGTGGTGAAAATTCATTCACCAAACGCAAAGCTGGCCAGACCATTTTAAAGTGCTTACGCAGTTTTTCTTCCACTATGGGAGAAGGTGCGGAGTCCAGGATGCTCAGCTGTATTTCTGCTGAGTCCTGCGTCCCTTTCTCCAAAAGCCCTGCGATCCAGTGCTTCATAATGAAGATTGGGAAAAACACCACGCCGTGACGGTGCACCTTTGCCGCGAGCTGCTGCGCGCGTTTCCAATCAAGGTGCACCATCGTGTCCGACGGAACGATCCGTTTCTTAGGGAGGTACGCTTTGTAGATCACATCGAGTTCGATATTCGATGTTTTCCCCTCGCGCATGTCACCGCCCCACATTTCTTTTGCAAATGACCTTGCGATACCAAATGTGGTTTGCCTCTTGTGTGCGGTGGCCTCCTGCGAAACGTCGGCTGTGGCTCCGTCGGGCGTTAGTTTTTTGACCCGTCCTGTGCCTCGCCTCCGCGGAAAAACTTACGTCGGTTGTCTCCGGCGTTTCCTCGGTAACCGTTTCGTTGGCCTGTGCCTCTTCCGTTGTGTTTTGCCGGACCATAGGTATAGTCGTTTGAATTTTGGTAATCGTGCTGGCTCTGGCTATTCCTCGGAATCCGCTGTCCGAATTTTTGTTCTTTCAGGCATTGTGAAAGCAAGTCTTTCATTTTTAGTAGGTTTTCTTCAGTGAGTCCCGAGAGTGCTTCGAATCCTGCCATGTCCAGTGCTCCGATCTGTGTCCCGTCGGCTCCGAGAATTGGCGCGTATGGCGCGCCTCTTTTTTTGAGTGTGTGGCCGGTGGTCCGTCCCTGCCAACGGAGGGGCAGCGACCGGCGTAGCCCGCGCGCGAGAGGGCCCGGGTCGGCCGGTTTAAAGGGAAGGGGTTGGGGCTTCGCGAGTGTTCGGCTTAGCGAGTTCAACGAGGGTGGGGCGGCGCTTGGCCGGCGCGCAGGTTTTTCTCCAGCCGGGGGCACCCCCGTGGCGGCCAAGGTCTGGTTGGGATGCGCCTTGTGGAATGCAGGGTTCGTCTGCTTTCGGGGTTTGCGTGCACGTAGGGTTGCTCGTTATCTTCCCTTTTACGCTTAGTAGGGGGCCACGGCTGGGCTCTCGGTTTCGCCAAAACGTTAATCCATAACGGCCTCAACGCGGCACCGGCTTCAAAACTTGGACTGCGCCGAACACCGCCATTGGCGATGTCGGCTGGCTGCGGCGGGACTCCATCTCGTGGCAGAAGTTCTTGTGCTTGTCCCAGTCCGCCTTCTGGCACTCGGAGGAGCAGTAGAACGTGACGTCGCAGCCGCTGCACTTGAGGAGGTCTTTTGTGGTATCGGGGCAGGACGGGTTCGCGCACTTCATGTCGGCCTGCTTCCCGACAAACACGTCGCGACTGTGCACTGCAAGGTGATACTCGGGGGCGCTGAGGGCGAGAAACACGGTCAGTATGTGCTCTTTGAGGGTGTAGAGCACCTGCAGCACATCATCGCAGTCTAGTCGGCCATAGGCGGCCTCGGCGGAGGAGAGGGCTTCGTTCAAGATGGGAACCAGATTGCACAGAAGCCGGATCTCCTTCACCTCGCTCTTCACCCACAGTAGTGCCAGGACGATGCGGTCCAAGGTGAACGTCTTCGCGCTCGGCAAGTCTGCGATGTCACTCTGCGGGGACGAGATGGACTCGATGTTGTCGAGGGCGTCGAACAGGGCTGTGCGGCAGTAGAAGAGTCGCCCGTTGTGGACGAGGTGGCCAATGTCGTCCAGGTGCGGGTTCTCCATGAAGTCCTTGCAGAAGTTGTGCAGGAACTTGGAGGTGGTGTCGTGCATGCGTGCGTCCTTCGCGTTGACCGCGGCGATCATGACGCAGTCGAGTACCTTGATCTTCTCCATGTCGCGCAGGAAGACGGTCGGGCCGGTGCGCAGCTTTGTGTAACAAGGGCATCCATCGCAGCATACAAAGGTGTTGAAGAGCAACTTACCGTCGACG
>NC_009323.2:825038-867768 GCF_000002845.2 Leishmania braziliensis MHOM/BR/75/M2904
AGAACACCCCCGCCCCGGCCGGATATTATGAGCTGCGGGGGCTGGGTCAATCGCCGCCGTTGGCGCAACCCGCCGCAGGAACAGGCCACGGCTTTACGCGGTGCGCCGTCGACGGGGAATGGGGAGACGGGAAATCCTCGTAGTACTCGCGGGGTTCCAAAAACATACACATACTGTGGAATCGTCGTAAGCAGCTTCCGGGTGTTACAAAACCACATAACACACACACGCGGTGACATACCCCCGCTGGTGGGCGAATCCTGTGTCCGTTCAGCGGCCCCACGAACCTTCAAGAATATATTGAGGGAATCATGTGACATGGCGCCTCCCCTAACCCGGGCGCGTGCCGAGACAACGCCGCACTCTGTTAAGCGTTCCCTTCCACCTAGTCCGGCAGCAAGATCGAACACCGGACTTGTTCCTTTGAGGGGGGGGTGAGTCGATCGGCCGCATGCTTTGGTGCCCTTCTCTTGCTAGCTGCGGTGAGAAAAGCACAGTCACGGCTAGAATGCCCAGTTGTAAGCTCTTCTGGCACATTATTCTCCCGAAGCGGCTCATTTGACTCACGGAGGCCGCGCTAGCCACCAACCTTGTCGCCGCAAACGCGGGAAGAGAATAAAAAAAGAAAACTTCCCGGCGCTAAAGTACCATCACAAAGTACTACTTTAGAGCCTTCGAGAAAATAGAGCAGCATCGACCCAAATAATACTTCAGGGCTTATGTAGCCCTTCGGAACGGGGATTTGTAGACGGAACATGGGGCGATGCAGCGCTATGCAAAGTCACCCGAAATGTGCCCCCCAGACGCCCACGTTATGAAGCCACAACCCAACGCACGCAATGGGCTCGAATCAGAAAAGCAAGCATGAGAAGCAAGAGCACAAACGTGGGCTACCTCTGCGAGCGCTAGGCCTTTGTGCCATAGAAGGGAGCCGCCCTAAATCCCAAAAATCTGTCAACCAGCAGAAAAACACCAACCTGAAAAGCGCCACTCGCTGCTAAAAATGAGTTGGCTATAGGGGGGGGCGGGTTATTCCGAGCATCCCGTCAAACAATATCAGAGCAGAAACATGCAGCTGCAGGAAATCCTTTTCTGCCTTTTAAAAGGAATGAAAACGACTGGCTTCAAGGCTTCGGCGGCATGCGAGGAAAGGGCGCCTTTCGAACAGGCAAGGGTGACGGACCGCCACGCCAAGGCCATTAAAAAACACCCCGGTTCCATAATTTTTCTTTCACACTAGGCAGTGCTTTTTCTTTATCTAAACAATCCCTCATAGCTTGCAAACGTACTTGTTGCTTTTTTTTTTTGGCATGCGGGGGTTGCTTTTTAGGGGGTTGTCGGCAAGGGCTCTGCGGGCCTGGTTCAGCCACCTGCCCGCTTGAGCGCCAGCCCCGTACCCAGGCAGCGCGCAATAAACAGTGAGGGAAAAAGAATGACACTCCTCTAGCCCGATCTGGGATAGTGGGGGGGTGTTTTCTTTTTTTTTTGTAGCATCCCCAAGGGGTGCTCTTTGGGCCGCTTTGAAACGGTCGCGCATGGTGCGCGCATGCTGCCTGTAAAGTTTTTGTTCTTGTTAGTTACGCAAAGCTTTCGTCGTCACAGCCAGCTCCCCTTGTCACCTGAATGCCATTTTTCTTTACAATGTAGCGGGTATGGTTTTTTCCCACACAGGAATGCTGAGCCGGTAGGCGGCAAAGCGTCCGTCCCCTTTTGCCGCGTTATCCCGCTCCTGGTTTCTGGCGAATCTCGGCACCGCATTTAAAAACTTTAATCGCCCCCCCCCCCCTTCATTTTGACGTAGCTTGGCCAAACAAGGCGCCAACCTGGCCGCATCCAATAGAGTCGTGCGGGCGGTGCGTGCCAAATTTTCCGCCGCGAGGAAGATGCGGGCAGGCAAAACAGCAAACTTCCAAACGTCATCGCCATGTTGGGCTTATGCTTCCCCGTTGGGACTTCAGGGGTGTGTTTTTCTTCCGCTCGCGGCGCGTGGTGGCGGGCTTCTGCGCCGGCAGCCCCGGCCTTCTGGGGGGTGGGGCGGTTTTCCTGGCGCGGGCGCCGCTATCCACCCCCACCCGCGGGCCGCGCAGCGATTTCGGCATGGGCATCGCAAAATATATTTGCTACTTTCAATGGATTCCCAAATCGTATGCCGTTTGGGGAGTATGAAAATAAAGAAGCTTCGCGCGGCTTGCGTGGGGGGGGGTGCGCGGGGGCGCCTCTCCGGCCGGCGGCGGGGGGCCGGGTCTGTGTGTGCGCCCCGCGGCGCCTTTTGCGCGGGGCGGGGGGGCCGGCGCTTTGTTTCGCCCCGGGGTTCCCGGGGGGGGGGCCGCCCTTTGGGGCCTTTCCCCGGCCCCCGAGCCCCGGCCCCGCGGGGGGGGGGGGGGGGGCGGCCCGTCCCTGTCCACGGAGGGGCAGCGCCCGGCGTAGCACGCGCGCGAGAGGGCCCGGCTCGGCCGGTTTCCAGGGAAGGGGTTGGGGTTTTTCGAGTGTCCGGCTTAGCGAGTTCATCGGGGTGGGGCGGCGCTTGGCCGGCGCGCAGGTTTTTCTCCAGCCGGGGGCACCCCTGTGGCGGCCAAGGTCTGGTTGGGATGCGCCTTGTGGAATGCAGGGTTCGTCTGCTTTCGGGGTTTGCGTGCACGTAGGGTTGCTCGTTATCTTCCCTTTTACGCTTAGTAGGGGGCCACGGCCGGGCTCTCGGTTTCGCCAAAACGTTAATCCATAACGGCCTCAACGCGGCACCGGCTTCAAAACTTGGACTGCGCCGAACACCGCCATTGGCGATGTCGGCTGGCTGCGGCGGGACTCCATCTCGTGGCAGAAGTTCTTGTGCTTGTCCCAGTCCGCCTTCTGGCACTCGGAGGAGCAGTAGAACGTGACGTCGCAGCCGCTGCACTTGAGGAGGTCTTTTGTGGTATCGGGGCAGGACGGGTTCGCGCACTTCATGTCGGCCTGCTTCCCGACAAACACGTCGCGGCTGTGCACTGCAAGGTGATACTCGGGGGCGCTGAGGGCGAGAAACACGGTCAGTATGTGCTCTTTGAGGGTGTAGAGCACCTGCAGCACATCATCGCAGTCTAGTCGGCCATAGGCGGCCTCGGCGGAGGAGAGGGCTTCGTTCAAGATGGGAACCAGATTGCACAGAAGCCGGATCTCCTTCACCTCGCTCTTCACCCACAGTAGTGCCAGGACGATGCGGTCCAAGGTGAGCGTCTTCGCGCTCGGCAAGTCTGCGATGTCACTCTGCGGGGACGAGATGGACTCGATGTTGTCGAGGGCGTCGAACAGGGCTGTGCGGCAGTAGAAGAGTCGCCCGTTGTGGACGAGGTGGCCAATGTCGTCCAGGTGCGGGTTCTCCATGAAGTCCTTGCAGAAGTTGTGCAGGAACTTGGAGGTGGTGTCGTGCATGCGTGCGTCCTTCGCGTTGACCGCGGCGATCATGACGCAGTCGAGTACCTTGATCTTCTCCATGTCGCGCAGGAAGACGGTCGGGCCGGTGCGCAGCTTTGTGTAGCAAGGGCATCCATCGCAGCATACAAAGGTGTTGAAGAGCAACTTACCGTTCGACGAGTACGGGGAAACACCATTGCGAGTGTTGACAGTGAAGAAAAGAAACTTGATGGAGTCCATGAGGCGGCGAAAGGCCTCGGCAGAGGTCATGTTCTTGCGCAGAAAGCCCACACACTCCGTCACGTTCCCGGCAGCCGCGGCGAGGGTCTCGGAGTTGTCGGACTTCACCTTCTGCGCCGCTGCCTGAAAGCGTGTGCAGTGCTGGTCCAGCAAGTTGAGCAACGCAGTTTTTTCGCCGGCGTTTGACACAGTGAACTTGGCGGTCATACACACAATCCGGAAGACGTCGTGCGCCTCGCCGAAGACGCCAGTCATGTTACGGAACGTCTCGTGAGTTGCCACGCGGTTGTAAATGAATGTCACCGCCTTTTCGAGGAACGGGTCCTCATGGAGAACCGTGTGCGCCATTAGGCAGTCCATCAGCCGAGTCGCCACCGCAACGCGCTTCGACGGAGAGATGTTATCCATGTAGTCATCAAACCAGTCCATCCGCATCTCTCGAAATGGGTAACGCAAGACGGAGTCATGGTTCACCGGCGGGCGGTCGTCTGCTGTGTCGGGGGAGGAGTCGCGTGACTGGTCTGCCATAGTGCACACAGGAGTACAAGAAGAGAAGGAAACACGGAAGAAACCGGTGACGGGCAGAGAGTGTCGCACCGGCTGAGTATTTCTGAGTGAGTAGGATGTGGATCTGAGGAAGAGGTGTGGCAGAAGGCGGAGGGGGGAGGATGCTGGCAGTGGATTTGCTAGGTTCATTGCATACCGTAGCGGTACTCGTGTGCGGACAGAGCTGGATGAAGAGAGCGGAAGACTGAAGCGTCGGAGCTGCGCTGCGCCATGTCAGGTCCCTACGACAAAGGCGTGCTAGGCGCGCATCTGCTGAGGCCAAACAACAACACCATGAATGGTGAGAATAAGATGGGACCGCAAAGCGTGCGTCATTCGGGATGCAACACTGAGTCGATCGTCTGACTGCAGCGCGCTCACCTTTTCGAGGAAGACTTCCACTTGGCTGAGTAGAGTGTTCACCACCAGCCGCAGGGATGTCACAGCAGGGTTAATGTTTCCCTTCACAAAGTGCTAGGAAAACTTCGCGTACCAAAGGGCTTCTTCTGCCTGGCCACGAAGGTATGAGTCGAGCAGGTGCCGCTCCGATTCCTCCAGCTTGTCGCGAATGTCGTTAAGGTCAAACCCTTTCTTTGCAGCAGCGAAGATGATGCGCAGGTAGCGAAGTTGGTAGAGACGGAAGAGTTGGGCGGCAAGGCGGTTGCCTTCGGCGCTCATGTGACCGCCCGACGTGGGGTTGCTCAGTAGCCGGCAGAGCTGCAGTCCGGCTTGGTAGAAGTAGGGCGACTTGCGATGAAGGCTGGGGGCAAGTGGGTCCGTCTTAAACTCGCGAAACGTGGCAAGGGAGAACTTGTGAGGCGCATGGACGCTGACGTAGCCCTCAGTGCGGAGGGCCGTCGCAGCCCACAAAGGAACGGTTGCCACACAGCCCGCTGCCACCTCGGAAACGGTTTCGCCTTCGTGGGTGCGAACGGTTAGATCCTTGCCCATATTGAACGACGGGACAGCGAAGGTGACGACGACAGGCTCCTCGTAGGCACCAATGTCGTCTAGATTAAAGTAGCTGCGGATCATCGGTGTGCCCAGGTCAGAAAGGGTGCGGTAAAAGTCACCAAGAAGAGATGAAGAGTTTGACGAGCGGCGGGTGTGCGTCTTTCGGCAAGGGAAGCGTGTATGCGCAGTTTTGCGTCGGGTTCTCTATGAGTAAATGTTGCAGTTGGGTTGTGGGGCACTCAGAGTGTGAGTCTATAGAGTCCCCCTTAGGTGGAAAGACCAAGATGTCGATGGTTTCGTTCGTATGTGATGCGACTACTCGCAGCTGTGAGGAGTGGCCCACCAGAGTCTTGGCACCTGAGTCGACACTGGGATGCGCGAGAAAAGACACAGGAAGTGGAGGTGAAGAGAGAGGAGCCGTGATTATGTTTGTGGCGACCCAGTCATTGGTACGGGCCAGTGTGTGACTAGTAGAGGTGCTTTGGTAGCTTTTTACGGAGCTAGTGCAGATCAGAGAAAGGATGTTGCACACACCCCATGGGGCACCGCTGCTTCAAACGCACGCAGAGGACAGGCAGATAGACATGCAGAGAGAAGAACATACACATGACCCTCGACCGCTGAATGTTTGCCTTCGCAGCGCGTTGCGCGCCGAATAAACGTGTGGGGAGTATTGGTCAGCTTCATTTGTCGCAGGCAGCCATGCATACAGAGGCGAATCACACACACACACACACGCATCGCGGTCAACAGCGTAAACGAGTACAGGAGGGAGAGGAGGAGGGAGGGGGAGTGGGGGCGGAGGCATGCCGCACCATACGAATGTGTGATTGACAAAGGAGAAGAGAGAAGGGGAGAGGTGCCGCTGTACATCTACGAAGTAGTGAAAAAGAAAGAAGGGAGAGGGAGGGGGAGGCAAAGTCCCAGCAACAGCAGTAGATGTCCTTCCCACGGTTTGAGGCATCGATTCACAAACTACCGCAGAGGACGAGAGAGAAGGAGGGAGAGGAGAAGGAAAGAAACAACACAGCTAGGTTCGGTCACCATGGCGCGTGCAATGGAGCGAGACGGAGGCGTGAAATCCGTTGGCGTCTCCGCCGTGGTTCGATGCACCCAAAGACATGCGACAGGTAGGGTCGGCGGTGCTGTCTTCTCCCCCTTTGTCTTTTCTGGCATTCTGAGTTACCCTTGGGCCGTGGAGTGCAGCTTTACATCACTCCTGCACCTGAGAAGCATAGTACTCACGCTGGCGCTGGAGGTGCTCCTGGCGGTGCAGAATGCGACGCAGAAGATCCATGTTCGTCTGGTTGAGCGGGCGGTCCACAATGTTCTTCACATCGCGCAGGAGCTCCTGTAGCTCCACTTCGGAGATCTGCGCGAGCAGCCGGCGGCGAGCTGCGTCGTTGTGCTTCTTCTTGTAGAAGTCCGCTGTGCCGTTATGCTGGATACCAGCCAGCTCATCGACGTCCTCCTCTACGCGCATGCGCTGCTGGTGTTCTTCGAGAATGAGTGCCTCCAGATCCTCTAGCTTCTGTGGAGACGCACTGCTCACGTCGCTGAGGTCGTCGCCGTCCACGCCGCAGTACACGCCGGAGGTGGACTTGAAGGCGAGATTGCCGAACGTGTCGCACTTGCCCGTTGCTGCAGTGTTCTTATCCAGAACTCTGTGCGGCCCCCGCCGCCATCCGTATTGGTCCCCGCTGTGGTTACAGCACCCCAAAGTCGCTGCAGCACTCTTCTTGGTGCACCCAGTGCCGCAGCGATAGGTGGAGGAGCGCAGCTGGCCCTCCTTCAGTCGCCAGCTACCAGGATGGGCTGCTACGCGGGGCACGCAGGGGCAGCCACCAGTAGCTGCGTAGTAGTTGTTAGTACGCGGAATGGCGAGAAGTTTGTAGTTGGGGAGTGTCTCGTCATGGCCGTAGCAGCGGCATTTGTGGTAGCAATGAGGGTCCGCTGCAGCACTGGTGCCATTCCCCCTGGCGTCTGCCGGCTGTCTCTTCTGCAGCGACCTCTTGGCCGAGGTACCCTTCACTGGAGGTAGCGTACCTGCGGTGGTGCTCATCGGTGCGTGCTGAGAAGAGTGATGATGAGAGTGGCAGTTTATGTGCCCACTGTGCAGTGATACGATGCGTTCAAGATGGAGCTGAAAAAGGGAATGCGAATGCAAAACACAACCACGCACAGGATGTCACGCGGTGACCAACTGAGGGGGGAGGAGGAGGAAGGGGAACCGTAAGAGAGAGATGGAGGAAGCAGCAAAGACGGCAAGTGGGATCAACGGAGGAAGGCAGTATGGACGAGACACACTCGGAAAGAGCAATGAGAGACCTCATGAGCGGGGTGAGGGTATGTGCGTGTCGCTCTGTCGCGGGGGGTGTTCTCACACGAAGAGGGACCAGGAAAACTGAAAAAGAAGGGCAGACCCCCTTTGGCGGCGGTTAGAGCCTGATGTGAAGGTGTAACTGCATGTACCTGTTGAGGTGTGTATGTGTGTAGGTGCAGGAGGCGGGCTTCTGCGTTTCCAGGTACTATACTAAAGATGTGGCTCTGAGATGCATGCAGGCGAGAGGGTCCTACGGAGGCGCCCTATTTGGACGTCACACGTCTAACGCAGTCGTGCACACACACACACAAGCGCACCGTGGCGTGATGTGGCACGCAGAACACATGGCGAGGTGCCAGGAAAGAAAGCGCAATTTACAAGGGGGAAAAGCCTTCCTGAGCCGCTAAAAGGAGCTGGGCTGAAGGTGTGCGTGTGCGACTTCGATTCTGCAGCCAAGGGAAAGCAAAAGAAGGCACGGCATTGTACATGAGAGCTCAACATCGGAGGAGAGAAGACCAGGTGAGAGTGACCGGGAGAAGAGAAAGAACAAGAGTAATCGCTTTCAGCATAAAAGGTGAAGAGAACAGGATGGGTGAGGGGGAGGGGGTACAGTGCTGGCGATAAATGGGCATGCGCTCCTGCCTGTGTGGGCAGGCACTCGTTTGCCAAACACGGTGAAGAAAACGCATTCCACAGACCTGCTGAGTCACAAGAGAAGAGCAAAACACCAGGAGGGCGATATCCATCACTTTATGCTCTGCATTGCCTCCGCCGCCTTCCGCATCCGCTCCTGCCAGCGGAGCCGGTTCAGCCGGTTTTCTTCCTCCACGAGGTAGTGTAGACGGATGATGTTGTACTTGGAGCCGACAGGCTGGTCTGCCACGTACTCCAGTTCGTCCATAATCTCGCCGTACTGCTCTCCGAGAGTGAGGGCGGTGTCCCGGTCATGTGATGTGGAGCCGAGCCCGCCACGGATATTACCTGCCACCCGCTGACTCGCTTCGTACTCATCGGCGTGATGGGTGGCCATGAGGCCTGTCTCCGCCTCTAATGCCGCCCGCTTCCCTTCTGCATCCATGCGGGCCAGCATCTCATCTCGCAGGACACTACGCAAGAAGTTTTTGCGCTCCTGTGCACGTTCCTCGCGTTTGGCCTCAGCACGCGCCTTGCGAGATGCCTCGAGTTGCGGCCTCGTGTTCAGAGTGGTGGGGCCACGTTGGGCCACCGTGCCGCCGTAGTTGCGCGAGTTGGGAAAGGCGGTGCGGGTGTTTGTTGCCGTGTCGCGGCCGTGTCCGTCAACGTTAGCGGACGTGTGAACCGTGTGGGGGCCGTCTGCGGCACGAAAGGTCACTTTAGGCATCGCGGACGGGTCTGCGCCGCGGGCTGAGCAGTATAGTCCATTTTTTTCCGCGCCGAACTTGGCAGGGCAAGGGCACCCACCATTTGGGGCGTAATACCCCTGCAGTGTGCGCGGGTTGCTGATGTCACGGCGGTAGTTGGGCAGCTCCGTATCGTGGCCGTAGCACTCGCACTGGTGGTACGATCCGTACTGGCAGGTGGGGGGTGACGGCATGTCTCTTGGCCGTATTATAGAGGTATGCGTGTGTGTGTGTGTGTGTGTGTGTGTGTGTGTGTGTGTGTACGATACTGTGGGTAGCAGAGTGGAGAGAAGTGGGAGGCTGGTGAGGAGTGGAGTGGATGCAACAATGCACAGACCACAATGCAAGTGGGCAGCACGACAAGCTGGATAAACCCAGAAATGGCAAGAGAAAGGCAAAGGGTAGATGCATGAAGTACCCGCAGAAGGGGGGAACGGGCCTGTGGACGTTGACGTACACATGGAACACAGCGCACAGAAACCATGACTGCCCACCTTCGTAGTAGCGTCGCCACCAAAAGGCATGCCTGGCACGCGTTTCACGTAGGTGCAGTGTACTCGGTAGCAGCTGGAAAAAGAGAAGGGGCGCTGCTGTTGCTGCGTGTGGGACGGTGAGGTGGTGTAGATAAGCATTCGGGGATACTCACTGCAAGAGGCTGTGTCTTGTGCCAGACCCCTTACCATTAAAGCGAAAGCTCCCCGTCTCTGGCGGTGAAGTCCGGATTAGAATGATAGTTACACATGCGTTACGTAGGGGAAAAAGCAATTGGCCACAGACGGAGCCGAAAAGCAGCGACACGGTTTTCTGTTATTCGCACTAGGATGTTCTCTGTTGTCATAATCTCTCCAGTTCACTCAGCACAGAGAGCTGTGCCTGTGTCAGTGAGAGTGCTTTCCCTTGTTCGGCCTGCACAAGTGTGCGCGCGATAGGTCGCCACAGCTCCAGGAGGGATCCCCAGAAGGGGGCCGATGCTGACGCAGGGGGCTCAGCAGGTGTCAGCCGCTTCTTCGGCCCAAACACACACCGTGTCCACCACGAAATCGTCTTAGCAATCTCTTTTCCATGCAAGCGCAGAAACGTGCACAAAGCGTCATGAGGAAGCGGCTGTATCATCTCCTGCCACAGGCGGCCAAGGCACCACAGCACGTGGGCAGCTTCGTTGATGCCGCCCAGGTCGCCGCACGAGGCACCGGAAGCGTATTCCTGTATACGAGTGCTCGAGGCCACCAAAAACACAGCAGAGATGGTCGCGAAGGGAAGGGCGCCCACTGGTGCCAGTGAACCAGAATTGGTGTGCGAACAACCTGGGGCGCATAGCAGCACTGCCAAACCGCAGACGGCAGTGATCATGTTCAGCCTCATGTTGGACATGACAGTGGCTTTCTTGTCTTGTAGGAGCGCCAAGAGCTCGTTCACAGTGCGCAGACAGTGCGAGTGCAGCTCTACAGTGGACTCAAGTCCAGCGAGGTAGAATACTGAGCAGGGGCCGCGTTCGCCTTCGCACGTGGGTTGCGCACAACTCGGGGCGCTGCGTCTCGTTTTCCAGTGCTGCTGGTCCCAAAGACTCAAAAGAGACCCCACACAAAGCCAGGCATCGGAGGCTGCAACGTTGTGGGTCGAGGCAAGGCGGAAGTGCGCCTCGTACTCTTCACTCGGCGTTGGAGGCAAAGGCGTAATAGAGGGAAGCACCTCGCGCATGCACAACGCAAAGAGATCCCTTCCAAGAGAGTCGGAAAGGCATCTCGGGCTGCTCACCGCTCCAGTGCCTGGCGCTAGAGCCACATCAAGAGGCCGAAAAAGGGAGGAGGGGTACGCAACGAGGAAGACGCAGTCATAAACGATAGCGAAGCAGGCTCGGCGCACTTCACCGAACTCATCCAGAAGACAAAACGCTTCATCTTCAACACCCTCGTCTGTAGTCATGCTGCTTGGCGTTGTCGAGACATGGGTTGGATGCTCTGGCAGTGACTGACATACGGACAGAAGAGCCATGCAGCGATTTGGGAGCGCCTCAGCACTGCTGCAACTGCTCAGCGTGCCATTACATCCGATGCCGCTGGCGGCTAGAGGGAGGAGCAGCGACGATGTAAGGGCCATCATGCGCCCATCAATGATTCCGAAAGCGCCGCCAGCTTCTTGCGGCCGCAGCTGCTGCTTCAAGAGTTCGTCGCGGTCTATGACACCATCACACACGCAGCTTACAAGATCGAGGGTCACCATGCACATATCTGTCATGTCCACAACTCGACCTGCGCTGTCAGCAATGGGCGAGTGGTTAGAGTGTGCACGACGGGTGAGATAGTGAGCGTAGAGGTTGAGCATGTGGTGAGCCACTTGCAGAATCCACGGCACAACCATTTCCAGTGCACCACCATCCATCGCACTCGCCACATCTGCCATCGACGTCAGAAGCGTCGCCATCTCGAGCATCGGAGAGGCGTTGTCGGAGAGAGAAGAGATGCGGAGGAGTTCCGTGTAGTGTTGAGCCAGCATCTCCAAAACCTGCGCAGTCACTAAGCGAGCAGAGTACGATGCTAATGAGTCAGTGCCATCCGCTGGCCTTGCAAACAAGGAGTCCACCAATGGTGCTGTTTGCCAGAGTGAGGGCAGCACTTCGCTGAAGAGATGGTACACACCTTGCCGGACGCTCCACTGGAAGGATGGGAGGTGTGAAGAAATAACACGCAACACCTCCACAATGGCGCGAACGTGCGTTGTCGCTCCAAAGGACTGGCAAAAGACGCGGGCACGTTCGCAATGGTCGCTGTGCAAAAGATGGCCAGCCGCCTCTTCATCTCCCTCACCCGCATTCTTGCCGCCACTGCTGCTGGTGCTCGTGCTGTCCAGGGATTCCTCCTCGAGGTCCGATGCATCCTCGTCGTTCACGGGACTGCGCATCAGCTGGTTCATCACCTTCAGGCATGAGGTGAGAGTAGAGTTGAGAGTCTTGACGCATTCCACCTGAGCCGCTTTATTAACCTCCGTGATCAGGCAACCGAGAACCAGGTCAAGAAGCTTCTCCAGGCCACCATTTGTAAGCATCACCCTGTGGGTACGCTCTACAATGCGCAACCTGCTTGGAGCCACGTGATCAGCGCCGAAAGTGTGTTGCCATGCGTTGAGTAAGCCCACCACAAGTCTTCCAAGATACCGCACGGCCTGGATACGCACAAAGAATGGAGCGCGAGTGCCAAGGTCACCTTGTGTTAGTGGGCTAAAGAGGCTCAGGATAGACTGCAGCTGCTCTGCAAGGTTTTCCTCGAGCAGCTCAGGAGTCGCTGCAGCAAGGGAGGCGCTGACTTTGTCGTCAGCGAGAATACCATCGAGGACTTCATTCGTCATAAACAAAATGGACTCCACAGTGCAGGCTGCAGCGAGGCTTGAGGGCGGGAGGATTGTTACGGGGCGCGCAACAAAAGGGGCAATCGCCATCAACCACTCCGGCTGGCACGAGAGACTAAGCGCACACCACGCTACAGCCTGCCGTAGTGTCCCGTTGTCCGGTAGCGCGACTTCCAGCGCGTCTGCACGTAAGGTGTCCTCCTCCTCATCGTCACACTTCGCCGGGACTTCTGCTGATGCATTCTCCGTTCCTTCGGCTGACTCGACAGCAATCGAAGCCCAGCCATCGTAAGTTTTCGGGGTGTGACTGCCGCGGGGCCCCCGACGCCGCCCGGTGGCCGACTTTACCAGAAATTCAGCTGCGCTGTCCGGATGGTGTGTTGTGTGTTCCACTAGCCCATCAGCTACCG
This sequence comes from Leishmania braziliensis MHOM/BR/75/M2904, assembly GCF_000002845.2. Taxonomy (NCBI): domain Eukaryota; phylum Euglenozoa; class Kinetoplastea; order Trypanosomatida; family Trypanosomatidae; genus Leishmania; species Leishmania braziliensis. Next base: position 837,620 of record NC_009323.2, read on the forward strand.
ATGATGGAAGGGTAGCTGCGTCTACTAGCATGCTGTAGAGGCAGGAGACGTAGCCGTCTGCTGATGCGGTCACCGTCGAGGGATGCGCTGAGGGCGCGGCAAGGTGGATTGAGGGGGTTCTGAGACGCGCGCTCTCGGCATTCATCCACTCCGTCATGTAGTTTACGCACGCCAAGACGGCGGCGTGAACGCTGTCAGACTCACCAGCATTGTCATACTGAAGCTCAGCAAGGCACGCTGCACGGCAGAATCTCGCAAGAAGGGGAGTCACCGTAGTGTGAAAGGCACTGTGAAGGGGCGCGATAGCGTTGAGCGCGACGGCGTCAGCCATGTACCGCATGCCAACTGCCACGAAAGGAGCGGCAACCACAACAGCCTCGTGCAGGAAAACACTGTCAGCCCTCTGACTGTCCAAAATCTCCAGACGCCCCAGTACGTGGCGGAGAATGAGGCCCTGAGCGGCACTTTGAACACTGAGAACCGCGGTACCCACGACGCGAAGTGCCTGCGCAGCAGGCCCCTCACCCAAGCTGGTGCTGCCGCTGTCCGTACCAGACGGGATGGCAGGGTGGTCACTAGCGGATGCACTCGAGAAGTCTGAAGGCCCACAAGGTAGCACACCCGACTCCATGCACGCCCGAAAACCAGCGAGTGTCTCCTCCAGACACAGTGCATTGAAACGCGCCACAGCCCCGCTTGCAGCCTGGTCTGTCTCCATCTGTCTTTCAAGAAGTTGCAGCAGCTGTGAGAAAAGGGAGCAGAGGGCCAAGCTCTCGGCTGCTTGGCCACCCACCCATTCCCGCAGAACCTTCGATGTGGAAAGCGGACCCTCGCATATCACGCGCAGTAATGCAGCGCACCGGCACTCATGCTGAGGTGTGTGTCGACGACCGCCTTCAAATGCGTCGCTCACAATGCACATGGCCGGGTCTGTGCGGTGGAGGAGAGAGGATATAATGCGGGACCAGACTGCCGTGGCGGTGGATGCCAGGCTTGTGTGAGCCAATCCACTCAGTAGGCAGGCGATGAGATTACTTGTGGCTCGCTGTAGTGGTGCGGCCGCGGTTGCCGATGATAGCGAGGATGAGTCTCCGAGAGCGGCGTCAAAGAGGGTCTCCGCTATAGACTGCACCGCCGTTGTTGGATCCTTCCCTGTAGCGCTGAGGTAGAGAGGCAGACGGTCGCTGCAGTGCATCAGCTGACGAGCCACCGTAGTGGCAGAGAGCCGCACAGTGACGGAGACTGTTGCATCACAGACAATAGCGAGTGTGGACACTAGCGCGGACGGGTGGTGCGACAGGGCTTGGAGCTGTTCTAGGTTCAAGGCCTGCACCGCTGGGTCAGGGCTAGTGAAGGCTTCCAAGAAGCGATGGAGCTGCTCCTGCTTCACTTCTGTCCACTCCATACCTTGTCTGCAGAGGCGGCAGGCGACGAGAGAGGGGGTGGAAAGGGTGGGAGCGTTGCAACGGAAAGGAATCGAATACGAGAGAGGAGGAGGGAGACACAAAGTGTCACGGGAAAGGGCCGAAAAAGCGAAGGGAGGGGGGAGAGGGCCCATACAGGAGTGGTCGCTGTCCTGTGCTCCAGTCAGACACACGGCGTCATGCCCTGACATGACCACTGCCAGCACAAAAGTGCGGAGATGCGCTCTTTGCGCCCTCCTTCCTTTCCCGCACAAACCTCAGAACATATGCGATTCGGCTGCAGTCCAAACGGCGAGTGGTGGTATGTGTGTGTGTGTGTGTGCGGAGTAAAGGCGGTGGGTTTCATCCCCGGCCAACCATAAGGGCGCATGCTCAACCACACCATGTGTGACTCATTCCAGAGAGGGCACAGGACCACCCGCTTTGTTCTCATCGAAGACACGCACCTGCTTCGCCTCCATGGCACTTTGAAGAGCTTGCACCTCCGATTGTGGACGCCCCGCGGTGCGCATCATCTTCAAGAGTTTGTTCAGGAGAAGTCCGTTTCCCTTCACGCCGTAGTGCTGCATTTCGGAAATCACAAACGTTAGTTCAGTGTAGTCCTGCGTCTGTAGAATTACCTCTGCCATGATAGAGAAGGTGACAAGGGAGGGAGCCAAGCCAGTGGCAGATCGAGAAGTGGGGCTGACGCGCCAGAGACCCGGCGCTGGTGAGGTACTGCCGCTCTTTTCGGGGCTGCGGCTTTCACTGAGGCGTAGCGGGCTCGGCGGAGCAAAAAAGAGAGAGCGGTAAAAGCTAAAGACGCTTGCGGGGTCATGGGAGTGCCGTGCTGCCTGGAGGACAGCGTTCACGAGGTACGTAGTCATCGGAACGTTTTGCATTGTAGTCGCTACCGCCATTGCATCGGTGTAGTGGCTACAGCGCACAAGCCCTGTCAGGAGACGAGCATACATGCCAGGGGATGCTTGCCGCTCTTGCCTTGTCTGGTAATCCGTTACACGAGCCACGGCGAGGTGCATCACGTCGCACGCCTCGCAGATGGCAATGTATGAGTTGACGGTGTACTCGGTCGGGGTCAGGTGAAAACGATCTGCGTCCATCATGAGAGAGTGAGCCTTGGCTTCGACGAGTATAAGGCCAGAACTCCGCGCGCGATGACGTCCGTGCGTGATGGGGGTGCCACCAGAGTCCGCGGGGGTGTGCGCCCGTGCCACCGCGAGGGAGACGGAGGCATGCTCCAGTAGGCCCATCACGTACTGGAGAATGCGTGGTGTCGGGTCAGTGCCGCTATCCACAAGATAGCGGTACATCTCCCAGACATTCTCCATGCCGCGGAGACTCAACACGATGCTGGAGGCTGCGGAAGGTGTGGCGAGCTCGGCAGGCAGTGTCCCGCCGCTGCCCATGAGTGAGATTTCTTGCCAGTTCCAGTACTCGCATCCAGCACCGCCGCTGACAAGCTGTGCGCTGGAGCTCAGTGACGCCTTGCCAGGCTGCCCAGCACCACCGCCTCGCTTCACACCGACACTGTAGAGCGTGTGGAAGATGTCCTCGTAGGTGTCGGCGCGCAGCCGCAGATGCTTTTTGATTACTTCGTTGTGAAGGCCGTAGAGAGTTTGACATTTCTCGATGGGGCTGCGATGGGACTGGAGGCAGGCAACAATCCGCTGGAGCAGGTTGTGGTACTGCGTCTGCCGCGCCTTCCAGATAAGCTCGCGTTGGACGTCATTTAGCCGCACCTGGCGGTGGCGAGAGTCGACGTGCACTACCAGTGCGGGGTCGTAGCCGTCGCTCTCAATGCTGCGTGTTTCTTCAGAGCGGAGGTCTGCTACTGCACGGCGCTGATCATCCGACTGATGCGCCGAGTTGAGATCTTGGATGGTACCGTGCGTGCCGGTGTGTCTCGGCACAACACGCTTGCAGAGTGTGGATACGTACGGCGAGTTACGCGCCTTCAAGGAGCGCAGTAGCGTCGCTGAAGACACAGCGGGACCCTTCTCAGGTGATTGTCTTTGCATGTGCTGTATGCGTGGAGATGAAGAGGGAGACGCCACCTGCGAGCGTTCTGTGCTTGTCCTCGCACGATTAACGAGCTTTGAAGCGCATTTATGCACGTCCTTGTGATAGGGGGTCACACGTGACAAGGGAGTCTGCTGGGCTAGTCGCTGTTCTCTGTCACGTGTATCTACAGAGACCTTCTTAGGACTCCTGGACAGCTTCGACTGGCGCTGGGGTTGCGGTTCATCGCCTGCCCTGCGAGGGCTACGGTGCTGTCTGGGGATGAAATGGGATCTGAGAAGGTTAGAGGATCGAATGCAGACAGGCCGGCTTCCCAGCAAGAGGGCGTAGAGGGAAGAACTGCACAGCTGCGCCAGTTCACTGCATCGCCAGACGCGGAAGCGGCTCTGGTGCATTACCGGTGGTTTGTGCTGGGAGTAAGAGCGAGTCACCAGTCTATGCACAGAGTGTTTGTCGGCTTCTTCCGTGAAAGGGGTGGTGTGAAGGTAAAGAAGAGAAACAGTAGAAGTGATACGGATGGGAAGAAGAGGAGGAGGAGGAGAGATGGGGGTAAGCAGAGGTGCACTACGGAGATATAGGAGGGGTAGGGAAGACAGACGAGTGAAAGAAATCGACGCACATCGGCCTCGGATGATGTGTAGAGGTCTTCGGCAGAAGGATAGCAGCGCGCGGTGTCATCACGAACACAAACGTGTGTGTTCGTCCAACTAGTCAAGGCGAAGAGGGATGAGGATGAGGGGGGGGGGAGGGAGAGGGGGCCGCACAGGCCAAAAAATGAGAAGTTAAGGACAGAGGAGTATGGAAAGCGCACTTTGCAGCATCGACGTGTGATAAACAGTCAGATGGTTTGTTGCTGGGAAAAAAAGGATGGGACAGGCACCTGCTCCTTCACACAGCACACACAGGTCAGCTTCGAGGGCAGAGGCTAAACGGTCAACCCCCACGAAGTCTAAGAGAGAGAGCGACGACATAGCGCATCGACCGGGGGGTTCCACAATTTGGTGCAATATGACCAACAACCCAGGAGAGGGAAGAGAATAAGTAGACACTACAAAAAAGAGTCCTCCCTCGTTCCTCGGTAGAGGTGTGGTTGCGCAGGCAGCGAGTGCAGCGGTGAGGTGGGGGGGGGCGAGAGGACTGGGGAAGTGTGAAGGCACGACAATACCAACGTAATAAATGGAGCAATGTAGGTGAGCGTAGGCTCTACGACATCGCCCTATGAGGTGCTCCGAATGCCACGCTCACAGGCTAACGTACACGCTCTAGCGTGTAGGTGAGGGTATTCTTCTCCACTGGTGGCCCTCAGACAAACGCTCCTCTTGGCTTCCCCATAAGAGAGAAATATACTCAGAACAAGCTGCACCGCGTGGACACAAGGATGTGCGATGCACAGTTACACCTGAGGGTGCTACGGTGACGCGCCTTTGCTTGTCGCGCGTGCTGCCTCGTAGGCAGAGCTGTTCACCAAGCGAAGCCACAGCACCGAGTTTGGCGGTGGCCCGGTTGACGAGAAGCACATCTGCCACCCATAAATCCACCCGAACACCAAGCCCAGTCGAAGGTAGTTCTCAACGCTGCTGGCGATGTAGAAGAGCTCCCCGGAAGGCGACTTGGCGGAGGTCGTTGTCGTTGTCTTTTTTTTGGTGCCGCCGCCGCCCTGTTGTGCCGCCGCCGCCGGGGAGGAGACCAGAGAAGGGGTACGGCTATCGACGACCTCCCTCTTTACATAGCCCCACACCGATGCGATGGCTTCCACGGTCTCTGCACCGTCTTCGGTGCCCATTCCTGTTGCTGCGACAAGGTAGACGTCACACGCGCAGGATTCGCCGAGAGAAGCCACTTGGCTGCAGGAGATAGACGAACGTCGTCGCCCTGGCAGGAGAGACCTCTGTTGTATGGTGAAGAAGGTCAGCGGAGGCAGCGAGGATGACATCTCTATTGCCGCTGCCTGCACTTCACTTGCTTCAACACCGCTTTGCAGCTGCGCCGAAGGCGCGCAGCTATAATCCTGTGAGAATGCCTCCGATAGCGGAAAGGGGTGCATCACGCTCTTGCGCAGAATCCTATCACGGCGGAGCGGCGTCAGACACTTCCAGCGACACAATGCCGGGAACACGTGGAAGCTGAGCGGTATGCGGTCGAAGCGCGATGCTGCTCTAGAGAGCGTCGTCGGTAGGCACGGAGATGTTGTGCATGGTGACATTGGAGAGCTGGCCGCCACTGACGTGACCACTGGGAGTCCTGCAGTGACAAAGAGCGATGTCCAGCAGTCTGCTAAGCCGAGGTAGGCCAGGTAGCGCTGCGTTTCTAGTGACAGACAGGAGGTAAGAAGTTTATCTCTGGCGGATTCAATACCGCGCTTGCGCAGCCACCGCTGCAGGGACGCTAGACGGTACTCGAAGGGGCTCCGGCTTAGCTTCGAGTGGTGTAGCTGCGATGCAGCAGAGAGAGCTGCAGCGGACAGATCATGGCAGATGTAGCAGTCGAGGTGGTTGGTGATGACGCCAAACCTCGACTCCTGCACCGAGAAGGGCAGCTCTCGACCATTGGCGTCGAGGCGAGGGTGGTACTGAGGGGTGTTGGGGTCGCTGTAGCATGCGGTCACGGCAGAAGAGGTGCTGTTATTCAGTACATCTCTTGATGTAAAGCTCCCCTGCCGGTCCGCTTTGTGGCTTACATGAGGAGTCACAACCGCTGATCCTGGATTTCCACCGTCCCTCACTGCTTCTTTTGTCTTTCTCTCCGCTGCGGCTGTGGTTGCCTTGACTTTCTCTCTGAAAGAGGGGTTCTTGGTCTCCTGTCCAAGTTCCACCTGTTTGATCTCCGTCTCCGTGTCCAGGTACCAGTAGAGGGACCACCCGAGGTCCTCGACAAGGCGGTGCTGGAGCGCGTGATGCAAGTCGTAGAGGGCGCACGGCACAGATACGGCAACAGAGCTTGGAAGTGGCGGTGAGGTGCCGTTGTGTTGAGGGCGGCTGCCTCTTTCAGCGGCATCTGGCGAAGGTAGCATGCACGGTGAGCGATAAGTGCCACGAGGCATGATGGGGTTGGAGGTCACTGGGATACGACGCACAGTCGACGCCCCAACGTGGGCTACTGTACGGGATGCAGCCTTGTAGGTAGGCGCCGCTGCTTTGTTCTTGAGAGGCGACTGCGTCCCTGGGGAGAATTCTTTGCTGGTACCACGCTGCGGCGCAGAAGTGTTCAGGTGCTCGACCACGAGTGCTGGGACGTGCGAGGCCACCATGGCGCGAGACGGTGTGCCAAGAGAAGACGGCGCAACACACTCCCCGTTAGCGTAAGCAGAGCGTGGCTTGCTGGTCGACATGGCACTCGCCGTTTCCACACGGCTGGTGACCGCCTCTGCCACTATGGATGATCTTCGCAGGGCTTCCGGAGAAAGATCTATGATCGACATCGTGCTGTCAGCCAACTGGTTTGACGGTGGCACCGGTGTGGACGCAACGAGTCGGCGGTGGGGTTTCTCTGAGGTAGACGCCGGGGTCATCGAGGAAGACTCGGTTGGCATGACTGCCGCGGGCCTCCTAATGGTAGCAGAATGCCCAGAGAAAGCCCTAAGAGAGAGGCAGAGAGATACAAGCAAGTTAGATTAGGATCGTACACGTGTGGGGGCGTTTTACACAGCTGTGAGCGGAGAAGAAAAGAGTCGCTGTGGAGTGGAGCAGCAGCAGAGGGCCTATGACGATACTGTAGTGCTGCAGCGGGATGCGCACACGAGCAAACGTTTTGGTTTTAGTGAAAACAGGGAGCAGCGGAAATGTCACGGCGAGGCGGAGGACGAGTTGCGCATGTTAGGGACAGCGCATTGTGCTCAAGGCATACTCAGACGTACTCGAGGCTCCCGTTCACAGCATAAAAGAGGCACTCTAGGAAAACGATCGACAGCTGTATGGAGGAAGGGTCCCTTGCTTGTCTTCCCAAGGGAGACCAACGGCCGGAAGTGCGCTTCTATAGCTGCCCTAAGGCACAAACTGACACTCGCGCGGACGACGCCTAACTCACAATGCGGCACCTTGTTTCACCATTGTGTAGGGAGAAGATGAGAAATGCCAGAAAAGAAAGAGCGGACACAAAGTACGTGCAGAGAAATCCCCTTCCCCCCCCCCCCCCCCCCCCCAAACATCGATGTATGACCGAGTCTAAAGCAACAGCCACAGGAAGACTCACTGCTTTGTGGCAGGGCAATCGCCAGGAGATGCGGAGCGAGCGAGCGGTACATCAACGAAAAAGGGACGCAGCATTAAGACACAGGCACAGGCACAGGCACACACACACACACCATGAGGAATAAATAGGAGGGGGGGGGGAGAAGAGGAGGAGGAGTCCTGTAGGTGGACTACTGTAGGCCAATGGCCTCATAGAATACACAGCACGCATGCCCATGCATGTGTGACAGCGCGGGAGAGAAAAGACACGACACGGACAGGAAGAGACACGCATACAGGAAAAAGTGAACAGCAGAAAACGAAGCGGCACACCAAGTGAGCTACACAGGGCACACACACATATATATATATATAGATGGATAGATGGATAGATAAGGTGAAAGAAAAGGTGAAGTACACTCTGGGCCCCCGCGCACGGCTCACTCACGGCATGTGTGTGTGTGTCTTTGTCCAAATGAAAAGATAGATACAGCATGGGGAGGCGTGCACATGGGGAGGAGAGTGCAGGGCCGAACAAGCACGGCCTCTCAGTCAAGCAAAAAACGAAGTACGCTGTATGTATGCCTCACGATTGCCCTATGCTCGAAACACATACTCATTCGAGTTTGTGCCTGAGCGTGCCATGAAGTCCTGGCCGATTAGCCCTTCGATCTCTTGCTTGAAGTTACGCACCGTAACATCGAACACCTTTGAATTCTTCTCGCGTACCGTATTGTACAGTTCATCGTGCTTAATGCGCTGCCCGTGCTTCATCACCTGCATGATGGAGGTCTTGATCATGTTACGCCGCTTCGTGATGGTAGCATCCTGATCCATAGTGCCAGGAACCACGCGGCGCCGCTCGGCGTTGGGCCAGTATGTGAACTCACCACGCAGGCGGCTAGGCGGGCGAGTGTAGTCGTAGTTGAGGGCAATGCACACTTTACCGGACGCAGCCTCCGCGCCCACGCCATCGCAGCTGTTGCTGATACGAACCAATAGCTTGTCGCGGTCGAGACACAGCCTCAGAATAGCAGCAATGCGCCGCTCATCCATGCCTGCTCGCTTTGCTAGCGTCGCCAACTCCACTCCGGTTCGGCCATACGCGGCAATTGCGAGGAAGAGTCGCTGCAGCAAGAGTGTGCTGTGAATGGTTGTCACGCGCCCGCCCTCCTTGGGGTAGGACAGGGTGAAGGTCGTGTACGCGTGGTCGTTCCAGTCCCACCGCAGCATACGGTTCGAGTGTTTCTCATTGTACGCGAGCTCCACCTTTTCCAGCTGCACAAGAGCATCATTCGGAAAGGGTAACGGTGCTGTTGCTGACGTGGCCATGGAGAGTGCCTGCCCGGCACGGGCGACCAGCTCCACCGCAGACATTGGAAAAGGAGAAGGTGCCGCACCGCTCTCACCCGCTTGACCGGGGACTGTTGCCGGTGCCGCCTCTTTGTCTCCCCATAGACGCCAGTCGAGAATGGTGGTGGTGAGCCTAATGCCTTTGGTCGGCACCTCGGTTGCCTCTACAGGACCCTTGGAGGCGGGCTTGAAAAGCTCGCTCTGCGCGGAGTAGCTCATATGGAGCTCGCGGACAGGCTTGAGAAGGGATGCATCGCCGAGCCAGGTGGCGAGAAACTGCATTGCCTCTTGCTCGTGGCGCTTCTTGTTGCTCTGGAGTTCGGCATCGGAAATGACGTCGGGGGCCGGTCGAGTCAGAAGACGCTCTCGAACCGTGACGGTGTAGCGGCTGACGAAGAGGTCGCGGTTCTTGATGCACCGCACCATGCGGAGAGCGCTGTGTAGCTCTTCCTTGGACGTGAGAACCACGGCACTCTGCTCTGCCGCGCCGGGGGGCGAGCCACGGGCAGGTGCAGCTGCAGCGCCTGGGCTGACTGGATGAGACGCAGGTTCCTTTGACGCCTGCTCCGGCAGTGGCTTTGGCCGCTTCGCCCCAATTGGTCGTCCCTGTGCCACGCTGGGGGAAACAGGTCGGAGTCCCCCGCTGCGCTGGCTTGTGCTCTCGGCTCGGAGCAAGTACACATGCACGCTGTGGAGCAGAGGATCGGTGAGAAGATCCGCGTACCTATTGGGCCACATCGTCTTCATCACGTTTTGCACAGTGTCATAGAAGAGATACTTGCAGTCCCCGAATAAGCCAGTATTGTAGCTGGCGCGCACGGCAGTGGCGTTGGCGTCCGCAGTGGTGTGAAAGGCTGACGCGGTAGAGATAGAAGACGGTATCTGAGCACCGAGCGCCAAAATATCGCTAAAGGCAGACGGGCACAGCTCAAGGGAGTGCTCCGTTACAGCGTTCCAGACGCACTCGACGCGGCGCAGGTACTGTAGCACTGCGGTGCTCAGTTGGGACGCGGTGTCGTCCGTCTCCGGAGCGGCTGCTGCTCCAGTAGCGCTGCGGTGACTGCAGTTGTTCCCCACCTGACCCAGAGCTTCGGCGATAACGTCCTGTAGTACCTCTCCCAGCACGCTCTTAAAGCAGCCCTCACCGAGGTTAAACTCTCGCATGATTTGGTCGCCCACGTCCAGAGACGCCCATTTCGGCATCCGGGGCCCCGGTGGAAAGGAGAGGCTTTGGAGCCACGCTGCCAGGGTGAGAAGTGCAGCACACACGTTCTGTTCGAAGGGGGAAAGCACAAGCGGAGCGTCGCAACCGCCTGCGGTGGACGGGTGGCTCGGGTTTGCCACGGCGCGCTGATCGGAAGCCCTCGTGTCGATCTCGGTTCCAGTCGCGCCACCACTCGCGCCATCGTCTTTAGCGCCCGATGGAATTCCTGAGAGCAGCACAGAGAGCAGTGGACGCAGCACTTCACGCACCATGGCGCTTAGCACCGTTGACCCATGTGGAAACGGGCCAGTCATCTTTGGAACATGGTAGAGCACCGGTTGCTTAGCTTGTGTTGCCAAGTCTGGCGGCGTCTTCACGTCCCAGCAGAAGAGCTGCACCAGCATGAGTGAGGTACCCCAGTCACTCATCTCGTTGCGCTCCACAAACTTCGCTGTAGACTCCATGAACGTGGGGTAGTCAATCAGAAGCTGCTTTAACACTGGGCCGCAGCGTGCGAAGAGGTTGTTGGCGACGTCAGGGGCTTCCACATCCGCCAGCACACCTTGCTCGTGCTCGAGGAGTTTCAGCATCTTGCTTGGGGGGAAGCGTGATAGGCAGGCGTTCTTGACATGTCCGAGAACGAGTGCGTCCAGGATGGTGCGCACCTCCAAGTTTGCTGTGGTGCTGCCGTCTCTCTTCGATTCGACCTCCGCCACGAGGGAGGCAATGCAGTGAATTGAGTGGTCGAGGTGCTGCTCGCTGATGGCGATCTCGCGCTGCGGGGACTGCTGAAGCTCCAGCGCGCCAAGAAAGAGAAGGACAGATCGGAAGAGCCACAGTGGCGTCCGAAGCGACTCGAGGAAGTCTTCTCCGAGCGTCAAGATCGAAAGGACGTTGCGTCGTCCATTCGGGGTGATCGCCACGGTTGTGGGTGGCATGAGGCGTGTGTGTGATGAAATGTGGGAAAGAAGCCCCTGCACTACCTTAAGCGCGAGCACCATCTCACGGCAGCATCGAACAATGCTGATGAAGTATGGACTCATGGTCAACATAGGTGTAATGACGGTGCGGGCCGCCTCTACACATCGCGATACAAGGTCGGCTCCATCCATCTCAGGAAGCTTAAGTTCTCGTACAAACGCCTCCTCCTGTGCGGTGATGTTGAGCTCGGCAAACGACTTGTCCATGCGCTCCTGAAAGTAAACGACAATGCCACGAACCCACTCTCGCGCCAAGGCACGCCCGCCATCGTGGCCTAGGCTCACCGCTGCTGCTGCGCGATCTGCTTGTTGGAATGTAATTGACCAGGAGAGGATACGGTTGGTGACCGCGCGTGTGTTGCGGATGTTCTGGCCGTTGCGCACCACCATCTCACCGTTCATCTCGCGCAGCATCATCTGCCACTTGGCCGCGATCCCTGGTGGACTTGATCCAATCCGTGCTACTGATGGCGTGCCAGCGGAGGAAACAAAGAAGTCTCGAAGCGGGATTCGGCCGTAGTCACCTGGCCCGTTGGTGCTAGAGGTGCTCGCGTCTTTACACTCGGAGCTGCGCTTGGGGAGTAGCTTGTCGTAGATGATATCTAGCTTCTTGAGCTCTGCCAGCTCCTCCTCGGTGAAATCGGTGCCGAAGCGCATGGTCGTAGCTGTTGCCAGTGTATGTGTGTGTGTGTGTTAAGGGGTGAGGGACGGAAGGGGCACGATCACTACCTGATACAGAGGAACAAAGGAGCCGTGGTTTCTCGCCGGGACCACTGACCTGTAGTGGGTCATTCACCAAGGAGACTGTAGAGAGAAGGGCGTGTGTCCTTGTATGTGTGCGTAACTGTGTGTGAAGAGATAGAAAAGAGTGAGGCACAGGACGCCAAGAGCGAACGTCCAACAGGAAGGAAAGAGGGGGGGGCAAAAATGACTACCAGAAGACAGCAAACAAAGAGTAGTTTATGACGCGGGTATGACGTATGAACGGCGCTTCAAGCTGACAAGCAGCGCGTGCCAACCTCGGCGCCCCACACGAGAGGACCGAAGGAGACTGGCGTACAAGGATAGGTGATGCGACAGCGGCGCGGGCAAGAGGGAGCCAGAGGAAGAGAGAGTGGGGTAAGGGACTGAGTGACCGGCGATGCTCCAGAGGCAAGACATGGTTCATACCGCAGCCCAACGCGATGATGAAGGAAGGGGGGAAAGGAGTGCACTGATACTGTAGAGAGCATTCTGTATTGTTGCCTGTCACAGTCGATGCGAGCCTGCTATTCAGATGTCTATGCGTCTCTCTGTGTGTGTGCGTGTGCGTTCTATCGGGGGTGACGAGAGAGGAGAGGCAGGGGTCACACGTACATGTGAGTGTGAAACGGTGGTGTGCTGTAGAGAATACCAGAAAAGCGGCAAGGCTTCTCTAGCACCCAGATGCCTCTCCTACTCGCTCCATTCGTCTTCGCACCCCCTCGTGCAGAACAGCAGACGTCACTGGACCACACTGCCCCCCTCCCTGAGCCTTCGTTCCATGTGGTTCTGGTCGAGGCCTACGGATAGAAGTCATACCTACCCAGAGAGTGGGGGATGGACTTGATGGGACACACACAGCTTGGGTGAGTATGCAGCTCGGCATGTCCACCAGGGCGCGGCAGAAAACGCGTCTGACTTCTTCCCCCCTTTCTTTTTGCTGCCTTTTAGTCTGCACGGATACGCGTGGGCGTACGTGCTCGCATGCGTTGAGTTCGAACTCAAGTGGGCGCTCCCGCATTGAAAGGTCCCTTCTGTGGCCTTTTCAGCTTCACCACACGGAGTACAGAGCGATAAAGGACCGAAAAGGGAAAGACACCCTCCCCCTGCACCCCTCCACACACACACACACACGCAGTGGGAGAGAAGCAAAGGGACTGCAGAGGAAAATATTCAGAGAAGGCCACAGGGCACCACTACACACCATGAAGAACACACGGATGCACACAGACTCCCAGAAAAGATACGAGCAAATAAAGCGAAAACAAAAAAATGAAAGAACATACGAGCTCGATTATGCTCCGACAGTGAGCAGGAGGAGGGGGGAGGAGTCTGAAGCGTAGGCTATCATCATGTGAGAAAGGCCAGGGTGTCAGCGGTAGAGAAGGAGGTTAAGACGATCGCCTGAATGGGACTAAGGGGGTTATAGGTGTAATACGTACTAGCGAGGCAAGTGGCCGCTCAGAGAGAGAGGGAGAAAGGAGAGGAAGAGAAAAGCAGAAACACACACACACACACACACACGAACGCACACGGGCATGTAAGGCACATAAACCGCAGATTTACGCATAAGTTATCTCTGCCGTATCCAAACACCACACCCGAATGCACACAAGCTCGTGCAGCGTCGTGCAGAAGCCAAATCAACGCTAGCAGAAGAGAGGTGGACCTACAGCCCCCCAGGCAGAGAGGGGAAGCAGCAGCCTGTCGGTCAAAATGCAGCAACGAAGCTGATGTTGGTGATTATGTGTGCGTGCGAGACGTGGTGGTGGTGTGTGTGTGTGTGTGTGTGTGGGTAGAGAAAAAAGAAAAGGGGTAAGGGATGAGGGCGACCCAAAGGCACGTACCTCGGCAGCACGCCTCTGTACAATTCCGCATCGCAGTGTCCCCCCTTCTACACTCACTTCTTCATGAGAGATTAAAGTGTGCGTCTTGTGCATTGGGAAGGAGAACGAGGCTCAACAAAAATTTGCATAAGAGAAAGAAGCAATATGGCACCTACCCTATCGATGAAACCTCTCCTCGCAAGGCAAAAAACGAAGGAGAGGGTCACACACGCGCACGCACATACATGAAAGGCGTTTGACCGCGATGCTGAATGAAAAAAAAAATGTGACTCGATGCGAATTTGCATGGGACTGCATGTGGGATACCCTTCAGGGGCGTCAGACAGAGGAGGCAGTACGCCTGACCATCCTTGACAAGCCACATACATTCAAAGGGGTCTAAGAAGAGTGCTGCTGTGATCAAGTACAGATGAGTTTTGGCTCCGCCTGATCGTGCTCACAGAGATGTGATTGTACGCACTTACATTACCGCATTTCTTGGAGGGACCGAGGGCTGCACTACTGACCACTTACAAATTTCAAGAACACCCAAAAGCGAGAGAAACGAAGCAAGATACCATGTGACACATGGCTACACCAACGTTGGCGTTGGGACGGACATGGGAGGGCGCGCTTCTGGGTGGTGGGAAGGGGATGAAGGAGATGGCGCTACAGGGAAAACAACAAAGTGAAACAAAGAAAAGCAATGCGAAGCGCTGAACGAGCCAGCAGCCGAGCGAGGGAGTAGTGCCATGAGAGAGGTCAAAGCAGATCTGTTGATGGGCTCTCGCGATGAAAAGCGCCAAAAAGGGGGAAGTCGTTTTGGGTTTATAAGGTCGCTGGCTATATCCCTATTTGCGGAAGATGGGCCTGTTTTTGTTGAGATCGGTGCTCTCGCTGATCGTCGCCTGCCTCGGCATCTCAGTCGGGGATGTATCCCTGTACTCGCGTGTGAGCGAGGCTGCCTGGCCCAGGGGCATTCGCACGATGGTGACCTGAGCTGCAATGGCCACAGGGCTCCCGCTGAGCATACAGTTTTGCAGAGAAGTGGCGTTGGGGTGCAGGCGGCGCATGCTCGTGATATAAGGACGCTGCTGGCTAGTCCCACTTGTGAAGGGTTACTGCAGGCGAGGGGGGATCACTGGCGGGACAGTTGCCGCTGCTGCGGTCATAGATGGGCGACAGACGGCGAGCGGCGACAGCGTGAGGGTGTGCCACCTGCGTGATGTGAAAGAAGTCCGGATACGGACCGCTTTGGTGGCTGTCACTCCACAGCCGCTGCAGGTCTGTAGTGAGACCCCCCCCCCCCAAATAGTGTTGGCGATGCGCACGGTTTACAGACGCGCTTCTGCTTCTTGTCTACATGAGGGCTCAAGGTGGACATGGTGGGGGGAGCCCCCCACTGGCGAAGCCTGACTCTCGCGCCACCTGGCTGGCTCTTCAGAAGTGCGGCTCCCTGAAGCTGTAGTTTTTCGGCTTTCGTGATGCGAAAGATTTTGTCATGGCCGTGTCTTCTTTCTGTTGAATGTACGACTCCTGCGGAGAGAGACCGTCGAAGGCAGACTTCCGCCCGGTACGAGATAGGCTTCCGCGAAACGACTTGAGTGGGGAGAGGAAACGCATCAGCGGAGTGTGAAAGCTGAAATTCTCCGACGCATCGATACGCAGAAAGCGTTTGTTTGCGGGGTTGACTTCGTAATCAGCGCCTTCGCCGTACACATCTTCCGCCGGCTTTCGATGCTTGCGTCGCTTCTCACGGCCGAGTTCAATCAGAAGAGCCTTCTCGCGGTTCTCGCGGAGCCGCTGTTCTTCCAGAAGAATGGCCGCAGTACGCGCATCTATATCGGCGTCTGTCCCCACAGCATTGCTGGTGGTAGCGCCATCGCCCTGCTGCTGTTGCTGTTGCGCTGGATCGAGGTTTGGCGACGGCGTTGGTGAGGCTCTCCCGCTGTCGCTAGGTCTGCCACCGCCTCTGCCCAATAGCGCCTCGTCGTTCACCTGCTGGCTCAGGAACGGCGTCGTACTCGTTATCCTCATCTCGTCTTCGTCGGGGTAGAAATCGCTGTCGTCTTCACTGCTCGTGTGTTGCTGAATTTCTTGCCCATCAAGCAGCATCTGCATCACATCCGGGCCTGGGTCGGCATCCACTGGCCGTCCGTTCGCAAGAAGCTCTTCTAGGGGTCTATGGGCAATCATTAGTGCCTCTGGATCAAGACGACTGTTCTCTTGTTCGTTTGCAAGTTCGATCGCGAGATTCTGTCTCAGTGAGCTAGGGCCACGGCGGTTGCGAAGTGGTCTCCTGGCGCTGACCTCTGGCCGATTTGGGAGCTGAAACGCGAGCGACACTCCCTCTTGAGCCTCACCACGCTCAATTAGCAACAGAACGACATCGCGAAGCCGCCGTTCACGCCACTGTTCCTGCTCCAGCTGGTGCCTCCGTCGCGCCTGCGCCACGCGCGCCTCCCTATCGGGGCCGAAGTTGCTTGCACTACCATCGTTGGTGCAGATTCCGAAAGCGATGAGTAAGACGGCAAATAACACGAATAACGCAAGGGTGATACCTACACCGATGGAAACAGAGGATTCAGATGCCATATGAGCTGCTGAACCGGCGGCTGAGGACTCACTGCTTCGTGTGCCACTAGTGCCTCAAACGTGTCTGCACAGGTCTCCCCCCTTTCGTTGCGCTGGTAGCACGCGTTGCTTTTTATGTCCCTGTTCGATTGGAAAGTGCCGCAACAGCACGGCAGCAGGCAAAAGACCGCGCTAGAATCAGCCAAACGATTTTGCACCCCCACACCCCCGACAGATGCACACACAGAGGGGGGAGGGAGGGAGAGAGGGAGAGAGAAGAGGAGGGGGGGTTCAAACAAGGGGTCAGCAGCAAATAGTAATACTAAACAGAGACGAAAGAGGTTGCAAACCACGCGCTGCGCTCAGCCCAAATCCAGGGGAGAAGTCCGTATACCTTTGTTTGTGTCCCCGCGCAATCACGATTACCCAACCCACGTATAGGGAGGCCAATCCCCCCAATTGAGCACGTAGAGAGACGCACGGATGCACAGCGGCAACAACGACGGCGAAAATGAAAAGGGCACGAGACGCGGAAACAAACGAAGTACGACTGAGAATAGACGCGCACCGAAGACGAACATAAAAAGACGTCCGGGTAAATGCAGAAGGGGGAGCGGACGAGAAAAGCGCAAGAAGCGAGAGGAGGCGACAGGCCCAGCTAGCACTTCGGACTCCTACCAAGACAGTGGCCAGAGGCACAGACTACAGACACCCAAGCAAGTAGATGAACGGACCCACGCCAGCACACACACACACACACACACACACACACACACGCAACAAAGCAATAGGGTGGGCCAATACACCGCGGGATTGAGCTACAAACCGGATATCTCCTTTCCTGCAAACCAACAACAAACCTTCGCTTCCCCCCTCCCCGTGAATGGGACTTTGCAACGCGATCCGTAGGGGCAGGGAGTGATTTGAGGTAAACGAAGGAGAAAGAAGAAAATATCGAAGAAGGAAAGGCAGAGGGGTGAAGTAGGCCCGTGAGAGGAGGCGCGAGGTCTCTCAGGAAGACGGAGAGCAGAAATGCGCAATCGGAGGCGAGGTTACCCCGATACACGCGCAGGCAGAGAGAGAGAGAGAGAAAGCAGGGAAGATGGCTGGATCGGGGCGGCAGAGCTACTTCACTGAGTGTTGGGGGTAGCAGGGAGAAGAGCGAGCGAGCAACGCGACAAAGGGAGGAGGCAGATGCGTATTGATGTTAGCAAAAGAGAAATAAACAAAACACACAAGAACAACAACAGCAGCCTACACGAAGGTGGTGCGGAGGGGAATCGCTTGCTACACGAGCTCGAAGACACCTGCACAGGTATCTTACACAAACACTCACGTGAAGCAGGAACCAGTACTATTGTTTCCTCGCAGTACGGAAGAGAGAGAGGCAGAGGAGCTGAAAAAAAAGAGAGAAAAACTGTGATCGACACGAAGAAGCCGATGTGGTCGTACGCTGCTCTGCTGGGCACGTGCCCGTATACATGCGCGGGTATGCGGGCGTGTATCAGTGCAGGCAGGGGAGGGAGACGCCGAGAGTCGAATGCAGATGCTGTGTGAAGTACCGTGCAGATGTACGCATCCCTGTGTGAGCGTAGGCACAGCGAGAGAGAGGAGGTTAGCCTGCCTCGTACGTGTGTGTGTGTGTGGCCTTGTTGGATCTCTTACGCGACTGCGCGCGTGCAGGGGGAGTGGAAAGACGTGGGTGAGTGGGGCAGTGACAGATCAAGGAAAAGGAGGTGCTGTGAGGACGAGGTAGCGAGCTGGGAGAGAAAAACTTGCTATATGTCTATCCAGACATAAGAGGCAGATGCTGGACTATTTCTGTTGATAGTTCAGCTATTGCTAGTGCCGAGGAGAGAGGGAGAGAGACAGAGAGGCAGAGAGTGCCTCCAACGCAAGCGGCAATATAAAAGTCCGCTGCCAAGACGGTGGCGGCCAGTCGTGCGGTTTGTTGGGGGATTTTCTGTGGAGTAGGCGTAGTCGTGCTGCGTGCTGTTGAGCCGCAAGTAGGGAGGAGTAGTGGACCACCTCAAGTCCCTTCACACCAACGAAGGATACCGGGGGCCATCAAAGGTTGAAGTTCGCCTTTAATGCTGATGATATTTTTGTGCGTGATCACGCCTCTCTTCCTTCTACAATATAGACAAGAGCGCTACTCTGTATGCACCGGAGCTGTTCGTGGAGCATCTCGCCACCTCGTTCCTCGAACAGCGCCAGTGCTCATCCGAGCTCCATTAGCGCCTTGTTCAGCGCTCTTCATCGATTCTCGTAACAGAGCCCGCTCGCTGCGCAGGTAGTCTAGCCGATGTACGCGCCGAGACACCACTGCGTACTTGAGAGGTGAGGCGAAGGGCGCTGATGATAAGCCGGCGGCACTTTTCAGTCCTGCCGCAGCCTCAGCGCCGGCCTGACTTCCGCCTTCATCTACCACCGCTTCCAGAGCATCCAGCACAGCGTTGGAGAGTATATGGTACTCGTGCAGCTCCATCCAGGCCAAGAAGCTCCACACGTCGTGGAAGGATGCCACAGGCTGCGTAGTGGTATTCGGGTCTGAAAGGGGAGATGTCGCACTCGCACCTCTCTGAGCTGCTTGAAGGAGAAGAACAAGTAAGTGGTGAGCAGCCGCTGCTGACGGTGCAAAGGCTTTAGAGGGTCTACTGGCCTCTTCGGCTGATGACAGCGGTGCTTTAGAGACACCAACGAAGAGCCCCTCAGCAGATGGCGCTGCGTGCACGCCACCTTCTTCGGTGCAGAAGATCAAAATGTCTCTGGCGCGCTGCAGACGTGTAGACGGTGTCGAGGACGCAGGGGCAGTCTTGGAGGCATCGACGATGGAGTGTCGAAGTGCGGATGAGCACGAAAAAGGCAAGGAGGCGGCGCAGCTGACTGCACACTCAGCGGGCTCGTTGTACTTGTTGAGCTGCACCCCATGCAGAACGGCATTGAGGTGGTGAGGCTTCCAGGTACCGGCGCGGAAGGCGGCCGCCAGCATATCCTTCCAGTCCTGATCACGAGGGAGGGTGAGCAGAAGGCACACAAATAGATCTGTTTTAGCTTTCCGCTCTGCATCCTCAGGGGACAGCTGAGGACGGTAGGTCTCCACCTTCAAGTCTTCATCGTCCTCTTCACCTGTTGGGCTGCCGTCCGCGGCTGCGACCGCAGGGGTACCAGGAGGGAGGTGGTCGCCATTGTCTCTGCTAAGGTGACGGTGCAGTAAGAGAAGCGACACGCATGCGCGCTGCGTAATTGTGGAAGCGTGGGCAGTTCGCACAGCCGGACATACTGCTGAAGGGCGATGAAGGAAGAGGCTCAAGGCCGGTAGGAAGAACCGGGGGTTTGATTGTGGATTCAATGTGCCCTTTGAAAGGCGAGGGGTCGTCCTCATGGCGTCTCGCCTATGTGTATGCGGTTGCGAGTGCGGCAAGCGGCAGGACGCACCCCGGCTGCCAGCGTAAGACGGACCTGCGAAAGTGTTGTAAGGGGAGGAGTGCACGTGCCAATGACTGAAAAAGAAGGGAAAGAGGGGAGGGGAGTAGAAGGAGGGAGAGAGTCGCCACTGAGGTGAGGGTATTTGTGGTGGGGCTCACCTGAAGTGATTCCCGAGAAGCACTCACATACACTGCGTACGGTACAGGTCTTGGAGCTACCAACCGACCACGTCTCATACGAGCGATCGCGTTCACGCTTTCAATCAAAGAATCAAACGAGGAAGCTCCAGCTGACGAGGCGCAGATTCCACACCTCTGCTGCAGACCCGTCCTGGGGACGAGGTGTTTTCGGTAGTCTCGCGGACTCAGTGAATCAGCGCTACGAGTAACGGGGGTGAAAGTGAGTGTAGGTGAGATGTGAACGTAACATCAAAACATGATTCAGCACGCGTCCAGATGAAGGTGCAGTAGTGGGGCTGTACGAATGAGGAGACGCATGGAATCGGTCGTGTCTGACCACCCTGCTCGCATTTTTTCGAGAGCTCGCACGACGGTGTTTCAATGGGCATCATCCTTTCCGCTGACAGAGAAGTCACAGGTTACCTACACATCCTCGCAAAAAACATTTTAGCACGCCTACAGGGGGAGAGGGCGGAGGAGGAGGGGAAGTGAAAGCCGAACACTCATGCTGAGAGCAGCGAGGGACACCAAATCACAGTCGTGGACATCCCGCCAATACATAAATGCATAGCAGGCAAAGGGAGAAGAAGATAAGCACCTCAAATGATGGTGATGGGGCACAGGCGCACCAGCCGACACTCCATGCGCAAACCCTCAACACGGTGCTCTCGTGAATGCAGGCGTTGGCACAAAACGAGGACCGCCAGCCACATGGGCTGCACCAGCAGGCGCGGTGGGGCGCACGTATGCAAAACAGACCCGCAGAGGCACTTCGAGAGATGACAGAGGAAAAGGCGGAGCGAAAAACAAAAAATGGAAAAGACGCGAGGCAGCGAGGTGAGGAGAGTAGCGAAAAGGCGCGAGAGACGGCGAGTCCGCTCACAACGAAAGACGCCGAAAAATCAGGCGAGAATAACAACAACAGTAAAGCGCGCCAAGAAGCCCCCCCTCCCTCCAAAAGCCCGGCTCCATAGCGACATGTTTGAAAGCACACCCCCAGTTTCAGTGCCGTGTAGTGCAGACACGCAGAGGGAGAGAGAGAGGGGGCGCAACGCCTACTTTTCACACCGCCACAGCGCACGTGCTCTGCACTCCGCGATAGTATACCGAAGAAAAATGAAAAAAAAAAATGGGCCATTTCAGCTCGAGTGTGACCGTACCACACAAGAGGCACCATGCGCGTGTGTGAAGCCAGTGCACAATACTGCTCTGAGGAAGAAAGACAAACGGCCTAGATGGGGGAGGCAAATCTCAGGCAGCAGAGCCAAGAGAGCGTTCTGGTGCTTCACGCTGCGCTAAAGAGGCGCGGCAGAGGTGTTCAATGGGTGCGGAAAAAACACACACACACAGAGATCCTCTCGCTAGCCTGCAAGTCAACGCCCAAAACGCAGAGGCATCGTCAGTTACAAACCGATCTTTCTCTTCCACCCCATGGCTCTCACTCAAACTCCTTCTTCACAATGAGAGCCGGTGATGTGACATGCGAGAAAAAGAGAGCCACCACTACACCTATGTGGGTGCCAGACCAGTCTGCAACCTTCTCCACTTTTCATATGCTGTAGCGCGTACTGCAGACTTTCGTCTCCTTGACCAAGTGAAGAGGGAGCAAAATGTAAGCACAGTACTTCAACGGAAAGAGAGTCGATGTCAGGCCGCGCGTTTCACAGCGGCCCATCGACACGCACGCACGTACTGCAGCGCCCAAGCCGTTATACGTAGGTGTTACCACATCACACGCGCGAGGAGCTTAGAGCTCGTCACCACCTTGAATGAAGTCGGCGTGAGTTTTGTGCATCCAATGAACGAATGAGGAGGGATCGAAATCACCACTGCGTGACTGAGCAAAGAGAGACCAACCACGAAGAAGACATAAAGGGGAGAGGAGTTGGCGCTGGAGGAGCTACGAGAAAACAGCAATTTGTTAGGGGAGACGAGAACATTTCTTCTAACGTGCCCACTCCCTTCCATATAAGACATGCGTCCAACTCCATTCTCCCTCGGGCTGCCACAGGTCCATCCTGTGATGAGAAGTAGCACTAGACACACACGTTGCAGTAATGCACCGACTCAGTCACCACAACACGGCCCCTGCTTCAAACGCTACCTACTCACCTCTTCCGCCGGTAGCCTCACAAACGCACCCATTATGCCGGTTGCCACGCGGTACATCGCTCGGGCTGGTACACACCAGTAGACAGCAAGGGCCGGGTGAAATGCGTGCGCGTCACGCTGGCATTCCACTCATTGTATGGATAGCACACATATTTGCACAGCCGCAGGTCGCTCCGACACAACGACATCCAGGTCCTGACTGTCGGAAGTGATTCAGTACTGGCAGGGATAGGGGATGCTTGGCTTCCACACAGATGGGGTACTAGACCCTGATGCCAGGCTGGGGTGTCCCCCATCGCCAGGGAATACGCACGGGGGGGGGGAAGGGAAAGAAGAAATGAAGAATCACCTGCCCTGTTGAAGGAAGCTCGGGCGCTTTCTCTTAGGATAAGGTTGAGTATAGGACACAGGAGAACTAGGCAAGTGTGTTTGGTTTGTCCCCGCTTTGACGCATTCTTGATGCCCTGCACACGTCGCATGCACAGCACAGCGACCCGTCAAGTGTATGAGGGAGAGGGAGAGGTGGGATAAAGGCGAGCATCCATGTTGGCGAGTTGCTCACCGCACACTGCCATCGACGCACACGCCCGATCACGTGCAACGGGGAATGACAGCAGAAGAGACCACAATCAGCACTAAAACAATAAGAACGTGAGAGATTAAGCACTGAACTCCAAGACAGTGCAAGTGCCCCCCTCCAAGATGTGCCGGGGTAGCCACACACAAAGAGGAAAGGGACATCCTTCATTCGTCTTCTGACCCACGGAAACGCACACGTTGGATGCTGCTGCACAGCACCTCTGAAACACTCACGTGTGTGCACTGGCTGAAGGTGATGCAGGTGCCACGGCGCCTTGTCTACTGCTACAGCTGCTGCTTCTGATACTTTCAGAGGTGCTGGTTGCTGTGAAGGAGCTCCCGCCTGTGAGGGGATGAACCTAACAACTGGCTGCCTCGTTGAATACTTCGCAGGAAGTGAATACACGTCACTTTCCTTACACGGAAGACCCGCGCACAATTTGCGGTGGAACACATAAGGACTTGGCCGAACCAGGTGTCGCTACCCCTCTTTTGCCATTCCTGGTGGCTCGTGCAGCGTGAACAATGCGCTCTCCCGCCTCTGAAAGTGCGATCAAAGTTATATAGCGCTGCGGAGCCTCTCTGGGTGCTCCACCAGGTGTCACTGCGCGAGGTCGAATAGCTGCGCTAGAGGGAGGCATGTGTGTGTGTGTGGAGAGAGGGGTCAATATACATTCAGGATGAATACACCCGCGCTCTCACCTGGAACTGATGCACCGGCATGGTGGCGTTGATGGTGAGCTGCGCTGCTCCGAGGTGGCGGTGCGTGGCTGGACGTTGTCGCTGGTGAGGCTTCTGCAATGGTGGACGACAGAGGCGTTGAGCGTTAAGGTGTGCGGTAGAGGAGTGATGGAAAAGCGGAGCGGTGGCCCCGGTGCCATCCAGGCTGCCTCGATAGAAGCATGGAGATCCTAACGCGGGAGAGGGGAGCGCGGTGCAATGGATATATGCGCCCTGGCGAGATGGGTGTTGGAGTGGCAACGGCTGCCACTGGCACTGAGGGGCGACTCCTACCTGGTAGGCTTGGGATAAACACCACCGCGTCATTGTCAGCGTCGATATATTCAGCACCGGCACGCTGCTCATCACTGTTGTTGTTGTTGCTCTCACAGTAGCACTTAGCAATCTCCGTGCTCAGAGGGGGTGCTGTGCAGACTTCATGCGGTGCTACACATAGGCGTCATGGTTGTCTGTCGGATCGAATTTGTTTTCCATACACGAGAGGCTCGGCATACAGTGGGGACAGCCTGGCGCGCCTGCCAGCGTTCTCGCGTAGACCACAATATTTCCAGCGCCATCTGCGAAGGGGGCTTGACTGCACTGTTGCCTAGACGGTGGGGGTTGGGCTTGCTCTGGTCAACGTCTTGAGGGGAAGCTCTATCTGCGCGATGTACTGGCGATGTTGCGAGTGACGTGTTCGATATTGATGCAATACCGCAAAGCAACACAGACTGAGCCGGCAGGAGGGATGTGAGCACCTGCGCAGTGCCGCAGATGGGGATGAAGATGATGGCTCATGTGGGGAAACTATGATGCGTAGCGCGCGGATAGGATATTGGGTAGGAGGTCGGTTGTGGACTGGCAAAGGTGGTGGGGCCGGCCGGTAGGCTCAAGACAGCCCACCTCTACTAATGCAGCGAGCGCCGCAACAGACCCTTCCTTGACTATCATGGCGGCCGACTCTTTACATCTGTGCACATCAACTGTGGTATGAGAGTGCCTGTCCGTAGTAGCGCACGACAGACAGTACAGCTCATCAGAGAGAAGCACGATAGTGTAGAAGTGAAGTGAAAGCGAGTAACAAAGCGAGCGCGGTGGGGGGGGGGGAGGGACAGAAAAGATTCGGGGAAGCACATGCATAAGTGGCTGTGGGAAAGAGAGGAGAGAAAAAGGGGTTGACAACGCACAGGTTCCCCATTGCGCACCACTGCGCACTTTTCGGTATCGTCCAGACGAAGATAGACGTGCGGATGCTGAGGTTGAAGGTGGTAGGGACTGAAGGAAGGGGGGTGAGTTGCGGAAGAGCGGAGGTGAAGGCAGATACTTTTATGCCCACGCAGCACTGGGACAGGCGAATGTCTAGCAGAGGAAAAGAAGAAAGAGGCGCAGGACGAGATACGTGCAAGGGGCACTTACTGCTGCGACGACGGAGTGGTGGATCAACCGTAGTGGGCATAGGATAGCTGCACCGTTGTGGAAGAGGTGTGCCTGTGCATCTGTATGTGCAGCGCCTCCCAGCTGCGCTTCACGTGCCGCAATGCTCAAGTGGGGGGATGAGAGAGGGTCAGAGGGAAGCATGCAGCGAGAGAAAAATGGGGAGGCACAGACACAACGATAGAAGGCCACCAGCCCCGATTGGAGTCCATGATGATATAGTGAGCATAGTGGATATCGGTGGCGGATATGGAGGTGGCCGTGTGGGGTGGAGGAATGAGGAGAGCGTTGTCTCTCCACCGAGTTTGGCCGCGATTTTATAGGTAGTGGGCGAGAAAGCAGGCGAGAGAGAAAGAACAGAGAAGAAGGTGGAAACGAGTCGCTGTGGTTACCCTGAACTCGAGGTTCCCGGCTGGATTGCTCGACAAGCTAAAAAAGCTCCGCATCTGATTCGTGACAGGCCTCAATGCGAAAGAGGTGGTGGCCCTCGCAGGCATGAGCACCGGAGAACGCTCTCTGCGTCAGAGAAAAAAAAAGTGTATGGAAAAGCGCAGGTCGCATTGATTTGGTTTGCTTGCAGAATGCAGAGACGGTCCATGACAATAGAGAGCACAGAAAGAGAGTATGGGGGGGGAGGGCAACACGAAGATTGGCCACTTGACCTGGTCCACGTCTTTGGGTTCGTCTCATATGAATGCGCCCCCGTCACCGTGTGCGTGTGTGTCTCGGAGGTGTACTTATAAAAAGTCGCTTAGAATTTATCCTTTCCGTGGTTGCGGGCGTCGTTAAAAAGAAGAGCGGCCATTGGGAAGGGAGGGACTGTGCGCACTTCGCTTCGCTTGATTTGCTACTGCTGCTTGCATTCCTGCTGCGGTGGCTTCTGACCTGCAGCAGTATTGCCCCCGTCACGGCGACCAAACGCAGCACCGCCACCGCGCTGGCGGACGATGTTGCGAAACTTCGATGCGCCAGCTGCCTCCTCATCCTCATCGCCATTGTCATCCTCGTCGTCGTCCTCATCGTCGTCCTCATCTTTGTCGGTCTCCTCGTCGTCCTCCTCTCCAAAACCAAACTGCTCGCGCAACTCCTTGCCAGTCTCAACCACGGCCTCACCAGTGTAGTAGAAGATGGCGCGCGGCACGACTGCCTGCGTCAGCGCCGTCCCGACCTCGACATCCATCTCCATCTCTTGCTCGAGGAAGTCCTCATCGGTGTCGTCGTCGTCATCATCGTCATCCGGATCGGGCGGGGAGAAGAAGTTGAAGAAGGACTCGCACGGCTCTTCGCGCTCCACGACGCGCATCTGGCCAGTCTTCTTGTTGCGCTGCTTCTTCTGCTTGACCGTCACCGTCAGGTTCTTCTTCGAGGATTTCCAGTTGATGTCGCAGCCAACCACAGTTGTGATGCGCGGCTCGCCGTGGTCCTCGTCGTACTCGGTGTGGTATTCCTTCGTGAGGGTCTCATTTGTGAAGTACTCGTTGGGAGAAAAGTGAAAGATGAGGCGGTCACCCTTCTCCGGATCACCCTCGACGAACCTGTGCTCGATGTCGGCAAGGTGCATGAGGGCGTCGCGATCTTTTTCCGTGATCATGTTACTCACCGCCTCCGAGTTGCTCATGGCGGTCAGCCAAAACGCCGGAATGCCACCAGACGGGCTTGCCGCTGCCTCCACTAGTGCGTTGTTGTGCTTCTCGTCCACCGGATCAACAAGCTTCACGCCCTTCTTGGCAGGCGCCGCGTCCTTCTCTGGCGCGATAGGCGTCTCAGTAAAACCGATGCGTTGCATCTCCTCTGCCGTGATGTCGCGAGCGCCCGTGACGATTTCCTTGCGAGCAGCGAAGAGCTTCTGGTTCGCTGCGGCGCACTCGTTGGCGAGCGCCGCAATCTCGGTACGCATGCGCTTGCGCACGTCGTAGTACTCCTTCAGCAGTCCCTGCAGTGCGTACACACGGCGGCGCTCCGCGACGGTCATCTCCATCATGACGGCAACCATGTCCACCTCGCTGCTGCTCGTCTCTGAGGCATCGCTGGCGGCGCGCGCCATCGGGTCCACGTGCACCTGGGACGGCATCGTTTCTAATGGCGAGGTGCTGAGGAGAAGAGCTGTATGATCGAGACAAAGGGAGAGAAGCGGGGAAGAGATGCTCTGAGCTGAGTTCTAGGGAAAAGGCGAAAATGACGATCGAAAAAAGAGCGATGCTGGCGACGGAGGGAGAGAGAGAGAGTCAAGGAAAACAGCAAGGTAGATGTGCACTCTGCAGGTAAGCAGATGATGTGGGGGCATGATCTGGACTGCACAGCAACTCCTCGGGCGGTGGCGCATGCCCCATCATAGACACCGGAGGGATTCTTGGGTGGCATATGACATGTCTGGGGCCGACAGTGCGAGGGAGGGGTTGAGGTGAGCAAGTCTGCACTCGCACTTTGTTTTTCCTCTCTTCCCTCAAACACAAGAGTCACGCCACGGCAACACAGCTGAGCGCGCACATGTACGTTGCTCTACGTTGATGGTGGCCTGGCTAAATGAATAGCGGCGCGATGGCGCTCTCACTGTTCGGCAAGCCATCGTATTCTCCGAACTCACAGGGGAAGTGCCTCGGATACTTTTCTACTTTGTTTTGTGTGCGCTTATCAGTCGATAGGCACACGTGTCAACGATCGTTCTACTTCGCCACCGTGTGAGTCAGTGAGCGAGACAGAGAAGAAGAAAGGCGCTTGGCGGGCGAAGGTAAGAGAGAGAGAGAGAGGGGGTGGGGGACCACACAGGAGGATCTCCTACCAACTCAAGTGTACGCCCTGCATCGAGGGTCTATGTGAGGAAGAGGAGCATTCACAAGAGACTTGAAAGCGACAGAAAAATTGAAAGACAAAGGGGCGTGCGCCGGACAGAGCCGACAGAGCGCGAGACATGGGGTCCGTGTCAAGGCCGAGACGCCTGGGAGTTCGCCCAAAAAGAAGCCGTGAGAGGAGATGCACCCTCTCTGTACCCACCCATGGCACACACGCGCCAAGGGAAAACTCAGACAAGTTGAAGGAGAAGAAAAATCGAAGAGAATCATTAGGATCCTCTAGATGCCTCCTAAGGAGATACACAGAGAGAGAGGAGATCATAGGCGAAGTGAAGGGGTGGGGGTGGGGGAAGGTGGGTTGAAGTTAAAAATGATACAGCGCTGAGGAGGGGGGGGGGCAGAAGAAAAAGACCACCCAGCCCACCCCCACCCACACACAGAGAGAAAGGGAATAGTCGTAGCAACACTGTCCACTGATTACACGCACGCCCATGCAGCCCAGCGAGAGAGGTAGCGGGAGGTTCATGTGGAAGAGAAAATGAAAGGCACTCTGATGAAATGTTGCAGAGGTGTCGTGTAGGCGCGGGCAGGTGAAGTCGCCCCCCATTACGAAGTCAACGTAGACGTCTCTAACGAAGAGAAGGCGAGGAGGCTCAAAAAACAAACAAACAAAAAAAGGCGAGAGCCAACGGAGAGGGGGGGGGTACAAAGGCAGACGAGGTGAAGAGACAGAGGGGAGAGGGGGAGAGGGGAGGGGGTCCAAAAGTATAGTCGTGGGTCCGCCTCAGAGTCCCTACCAGGGCCTCTGTCTTCCTCGTTGCGCTGGTCCCCTCCCCGTCATCTACGCTTGTAAGCCTGTGAATGCCATCCGCCCCCCGCCCCACCCCCACCGATAGCGTGAGATCAGAGAGAAGAGAGGGGGAGAAGGCACCTATTCAGCTGAGGCGCTCCAGCCCATTTTCTAGCCCGCGATGGGGCGATGTCACCAGCCGTGTCGGGCGTCACCAGGTAGGGAGGGGGAAGCGGATTCTGCGTGCTGCTCTTACGGAGTTGCGGTTTATCTCCTTGGCCCCTTCTACGCAAAGGCAGCGCTTGCCCCCTCTCCTATCCACCATGTCTCGCCCGGCGGCCAACATGATGGGGGCTGGGCCTGTGGGACTGACTCGAGCTCACAGACAAGGCGGCAAACCCGCCTAGCATCCTCCGCAGCACAAGAGAGAGGAAAGAGAGCCCCCGGGCCCACACCCATACCCGCACGTCGCGGCCGGAAGCGGCCGGGAAGAAATAGCTGAGACCCATACAGGAGGGCGAAGCAGCCTTTGCAATGGGGAGGGGAGGGAGGGGCAGGGGAGAAGCACCAAGCTTCGTGGTGGAGGCGTGGACGAAAAGCTGGAAAGAAGAGAAGGGAGCACCTGCACGCGTGATCCCACAATGTATGAGTGGCAAATCAGCCCTCTGGACGCCATCCCAATGAAACCAACGTTCCCTTTTTTTTTTTGCGTTGCACAGTGGGACACCTCACACCACTTACGAGCTTTGGGAAGAGGGGAAGTAAGATTCGCCAGCACGCAGCGTTCTGGAGGACACTTCACACTGCACATACTACGGTGTGAAGCGCTAACGGTGGGGGAACGAGGGAAAATGCCAAGTACAGCCTGTGGTTTACGAAGGATGATGAAAATAGAAATAGAAATGAACCCAAAAGGAATGGAATGGAGTAAAACAACGGGAATACGACGCGCAAAAATAGGTGGCGCACACACACACACACACGCACACAGGGTGGGTATAGAAGGCACAGATTCATAGAGCCGGGCGCGCTCTCAGAGAGCTAGGAACCGGGCTGTGCTATAAAAGGAGGGAAAAAAAGTGTATGGAAACAAAAGTCCATCACCGAGAAGAAGAGGATAATTAAAAGTAACACGGTAGGGAAACAGAGGAAACCAAACCATAGAACTTCACGATATACTCCTGAGAGAAACAAAAAGAAAAGGCAAGAGATAAAGCTTGGGGAAAGAAAACCAAAGAGCAGACAGCCAGCCGTTTCATACGAGAACTGCCTCCATTCTTGCTTCAGTGAAGAGCGGATGCCACCGTGTCAAGCTGAACTTCGCCACAGAACACTTAAAAAGCGAATGAGTATTCTGTGCAGGTGGCGTTTTTCTGCGCTTTAAAGTGATCCATTAAAGGGGGCGTCTCTCTCCCGCTAAGAGACTTACATTTCTTTCGCTCTTTCCTCCCTGTCGCATTGCGCTTTTACCCTTTTCTTATTTCCTTCTGTGCCGGAGCCTGCGCCTGCATCAGATGACCCGTGTATTATTGGTGCGGGCCGTGCAACCCTTCCTTAGGATTCTTCTTTGTTGGCTTGTTTACTTGCCGTTTCGATTATGATCAAACCTCGTTGGTAAGCACGCCTACTTCTCTTTCTGTGAATCCTGTTGCTGTTTTCAGGCCTGTATCGTTTGTGCATAGCTTTGGCTTACTATGACACCATGAGAGAGAGACACACACACAGCGTAGAGAACCCGAGGGCAATAACTCTGATAAGAGAGAGAAAACGAAGGTAGTGGGGGGGGGGGGGGGGGTTTTTTTTTTTTTTTTTTTTTTTTTTGGGGGGGGG
>NC_009323.2:867868-879696 GCF_000002845.2 Leishmania braziliensis MHOM/BR/75/M2904
AAGAGAGGAGGTGATGATGGGCAGAGACGCCGGGCACGGTTCTCTTATTCCTATCGCCGTTATGAGCTAAGCGTACCCCGGTGCGAATGCATACGTGTGTGCACTTCTAACTGTTCCAGTTAGTGATATTGCGTGTGTGTGTTTTTTTTTTTCCGATGGGCATGGTGGGGAGTGAAGGAAGGGGGAGGGGGCGAGGGAGGGTGTTCATGGGCAGTAGCGGAAGAGAAGGGGGGGGGTCGTAGGTGCATACGAAAGAGGAGAAACGAACTCTTTCAACGCGGGACCGCCCACACAACGGCGAAGAAGGGGGAGAGGCGAGTAGCCGTAAGACTATCTGGCATCCTAAGTATAAGACAAGAGAGAGAGGTGAAGTACGCTCGTCATCTTGCTATCGCATGCGGCGCTGCTGTGTTGAAAATGACTCCCATTGTTGCGCTTCTCGTACTACTCCGGAGTCTCTCGTCTCCTTTGCTGAGATATAACATTCATTGAGAAGGAGAGGCGGAGGAGGTGTTGCTCACGCTCTCTCTCGCCTCTCACAGACCTATGGTAGCCTGGGGGGGGGGGAGGGCTTGTGCCTCCCATCGATGAGATGGTGCGTACAGGGTGTGTGCTGTCTGCAGGGGCGCGAAGCACAGAGTCCCAGCCCACACCTATCCCCACACATAGGCCAGCAAGAAAAAGAGAAGGAAACGAGAAAGCGAAGAGATCCTGCGTAGGCCAACACCTTTTCCCCACTCTTCAGTGTTGAGAGCGAGAGTGGTGAAGGCGGAGGATGGCCGCGCCTTGGGAAAAACCACGCGAGGGATACACAGCGACCTGAACGGAGATGCGGATGAAGTGGGGGGGGGGAGAGGGTGGCGATGAAAAGGCCGGTGTGACCGAGACGTGGGGGGAGGGCGAACGACAATGAAAAACAACGACACAGTGTCCCATCCACCGACACACACATATCCCAAGGATATCACTGGCTCACACCGATATTTTCTTCCCTCCTCTCACCGAGCAGGCGGAAAGGTGGCAGGAAAAACAAAAGACGCGCCGCCAGAATCTCCACCATCACGCCTCATATCACCCATGACGCCATCTTTGCCTCGCTTATCGGCACGGACTTGGCACGAATACCACATGAGTAGAGAACGAGAACGAAGGTCGCATTCTCCAATCGAACCAGGCAGCAGAGCAGAAAAGAAGACGACACCCGCCGGCATGAACGCACTGATTTGTACATGTGCGTGTGTATGTGGCGTCACTCGGATGCATCCCAGAAAGTGGGGGGGTCAATGGGTCCTGTGCCTCTCTCTGGGAGAGAATATAGAGGTGGGCCGTCCGAGACGAGGGAAGGATGACAGGGACACGGAGAAAACATCACTAATAAAAAACCAAATGTGCTGATCTCCACACAAAAAAGTGTGCTCGACGCTGCTCCGTACGCATCGCTGAAATGGGTGAGGCACACGCACACCCAACGCAATCAAATCGACGAGAAACAGAGAAAAAAGGCACCAACGTACCTTCCACAACGTCAAATATATCGCGCCCAACAGTTTCCGTCAGATTTTCCTCAGCAAGAATCAGGAAAGGCAGAAGGGAAGAATGCAGTGATGGAGGGGGTTGCAGGGGGCAGGCGTATATATGCACAGACATACCCCCCTACTCTCCACAGAAGGGGGAGAGAAGGTGGTGTTGGGGGTCTCACCTGGCCACCAGGGGACGGCCGTGCACATACACACGCGAGTGTCCGGGGAGCACCTCCGGACGTATGGCGATTCGTTCTGCCTTTTGGTCGGGTACTTCGACTCACGAGGCGGTAGCTAGAGGCCCCTCCTCCATCGCGAGGCGAACGCGGGCGTTGCGAGGCGCAAGTGAAGTGCGGGCGAGATGAGCTCAGGCAGGAAAGCGAGACTTGCGGCTGCCAAGGGGGCGACAGCAGGGAGAGAGAGTTAAAGGCGAGGGCACCGAGTGGAGAATGCCACCGACGAGGCCATTAGGGGCCGCTGCGGTTCCGTCTGGCTTCCACCGTTTTTCTTCACTACGGTCGGGAAATTCACCGCTCGGGCACGCAAAGAAGGGGCTAAAGCAACGAGGGAGAGACGCTATCACAGATGCACCAGCGGCCGGACACGCGCACGCACACACGCGAGCAGAGCAGCAGCTGGCAAGCCCCACTGGAGGGAAGTGCTTGTGTGCCCAACCAAAGGAGGGAGGGGGCGAGGCGGCTGATATACATACATATATATATATCCGCATATAGTCTGGGAGGTAGGGGGTGGTGAGGGGGGGCAGGGCAGGAAAGCGAGAAAGGGTGGTGGCCTGGCCGACGGCGCGCCAGCGTGTTGCGGGCTTTCTTGGCCAGTCCTGTTCGACACTGCGCGCATGTGTGCAGATCTCACGGTGTAGCAGTGCGGGGACGGACGGAACGGGCCGACGCAAGGCAAGAGGAAGAGAGCTGTGCGTGCCGGTGGCAGCGCCCACTCAGGCGCGCAGTCGGCTAGCCCAGCAGCGCCGCGTAGCGTTGGTGATGATGGGAGCAAAGGGGAGGCAAAGAGGCACACATGCACCCACGCGTACGCACGCAGCGCGAGGTGCTGCGATGGCAAAGGCGTTCGCTCGCCCTCTGCAAAGCGAGTGAGACGGAGGACGACATGGCTGTCCCCTTTCGCGTCTCCTCCCCCGGCTGCCTGTGGGCGTATCTTGTGCGTCGGAGGGCCACTGAAACACCGACGCTGCGTGCGGCACCCGGCACCCCCAGCCTGCCCATCGGCACACTGCACCAGGCCAGCAAGAGAGCGGGAAACAACGCGTGGCTCGCATGTCTGACGCACCAAGACACGCGGTCCGACAAAACACCGTCCGCTCAACCGGCGCCCGGCCAGCGTGCCAACAGAAGGGGCCGCTTGCATGCTCGAAGAGAGCAGAGTTACAAATACACAAAGTAGCACAGCCACGGCTGCTCGCACTGTGAGGTAAAGCAGAGGTACCCGCGCCACCTAAATCGTCATGTAGATGGTGCCGATGGTGCCAAATACAATGCCGACAACGCCACAGATCAGCAGCAGGTACGTGTTCAGGTACGTGAACCAACCCACCTGCGCCACCGTGAAGCTGCCCGAGTACATGATGAACAGTGCGGGGAAGACAAAGGAGATGAAGCCGCCACTGATCGCGCCAGCAAAACCGAAGACGGTGTTGATGTTCGGGATGAACAGGCCGCACAGCAGCGACGCGACGGAGAGGGCGAGCACGACGAGCAGGTGCTGCCAGAACGGGATGTTGTCCACGTACGTCGTGTCCTCGGTGGTGTTGTCCACGTACTCCTCGTCCACGGAGTCCTCGTTGAGGGAAGTGGACGGAGTGCGGTCCTTCGTCGCCTCCGCGGGGCCGTGGTTGTTGTCCGCCCCGACGAGACCGTCGGACTGGACGACGGCGATGTCCGCCATGGCCACGACCGGATTCGCGCTGCACTGGGCGGTAGCAGCGGCGCAGCCATCGACAGCGCCGAGCTCCTCCGCAGCGCCTGCGACCGCCGCAGCGGGGCGGTTGCGGTAGCGGTGCTGGAAGCCGATCAGGTAGTACAAGGAGTTGCGCGCCGCAATGCCGAGCAGTGCGTAGGCGACGCACAGCTTGACCATGATGCCAACGTAGGCGATCATGATGTCCACCTCATCGAATGGGTTGAACATGAGCAGCAGCGACTTGCCCAGCAGGTTCTTGCTGCCAAAGTCAAGGTAGCCGAATACGGCCACCAGCAGGTACAGCGTGCCGCACATCATCATGCCGATGAACGCTGCCAGCGTGTAGTTCTTCGCCGTGCGAATCTCCGGCCTGAAATCCCAGAAAACCTCGCACGCGTTGATCTGACAGACGTACGCAAACATAAAGATGCCCACGGTGTGGATTACAGAGTTGCCTGTGCGAAAAAGAAACACGGTATTGTGCTCCAGCTTGTCATCATCCACTTGATTGCCGGACAGCCGCACGTGCTTGGACGTTTCGGGCAGTCCGTGCCGGATGCTGTGCACGACAGCCATAATGACGAAGTACACAATAAACATCACCGCGAGAGCGGAGGCGTAGCGGAGCGAGTCGACATGCTTCGGAATGAGCAGCGGCAGCATCACGAAGAGCCAAATGATGACTGTGAAAACGCGGTTGCCCTGCGTGGTGGCGAAGAATTGGATCGCGCTGTTGTCGGGGTGCTGCTTTGCCGCACCGGCGAACATGGGTGCAAGGGAGTTACCAATGCTGATGACGTACGCGACGCACCCGGAAAAGCCGTGGAACCAGCGAATGAACGCGGCCCAGTAGGAGAAGGCGTACTTTCCGGCCGGGAAGAGCCAGCGCGCCATGCCCTCGAAGCTCTTGATGCGCGTATTCTGCGCCGCGAGTGCGAGGATGTACATGGAGAACACGGAGAAGTACGTGATGACGATGAGGTAGAGGATGGCGAGAATGAGACCTGCCGAGTCGGTCGCCGACGGCAGACCAAGGATGCCGGCGCCGATGGACGCACTCGCCATGTTGAAGGCGGCGGAGAGAATGCCGCCAGGCGGAATGATGGTGCACACCGCCTTGATGACGCCGTCGCGGATGCACTGCAGAACACCAAGGCATCCCGTGCGGCGCGGCTGCGAGTGCGACGGGCGTTGGAAGCGCTGCCCTGCGCGCCGCGCCTCCGCCGGCAGACTAGTCGTGCTCGTGACACCCACCATCGTCACGCTCTTCCGCGGGGAGTCCAGCGCGACACCGCTGTGGCTGCTGATGCGGTCGGGGAACTCCTCGCGCTGTCGCGTTCGATGGTGGTGGGGAGGCTTCACGGATGGCTGGCTTGACATTAGTCCCCACTCTCTTGGAATGGAAGACAGAAGCGAGGGAGGGAGGGGTTGGGGAGGAGAGGGCAGAAGACGACGCTGGCTGCGTCTCTACCAGCAGATGCGCTGAGGGCAGAGGAGAGAAGAGGCGGTGAGAGAGAGAGAGGGTTGGCCAAAAAAACAGCCGCGGCCCGTGCATGAGGCGGTGCCGAGGAGAGGGGGCGTGGGGCATACAGGCGTGTCGCCGTGTCGAGCGGAGGGAGGGGGGGGGCGCAGGGATACTGGCAGCGGCGCTGGAGAGGGTCCGCAGCGAGCGGAGCAGAAGGGGAAAATGGGGCGCCGCAGAGAGGACACACTGCCGTGGCGTAGCGTCGCCTGCTGGCTTGTCTGAAGCCGCATGCGCTGCTCCGGAGAGGAGACGACTTCGTGCGTGCGAGCCCCAACACCGCCGTTGAGCTCTCGTGCCCCACGGGTCTAGCCGCGCATTGCTCTGCCTTGGCTGCCTCCGGCTCGATGGCGTGGGACAGGGAGGCGGCGCGGTGGGGAGTGAAAGAGGGGCCGCTGCTCCAACATCTGCCGCACAGTACAGCGGCGCTGAGGAAACGCCGTGCATGCCCGCGGGGAACAAACCTGCTTGGTGTTACCTCGATGCGGCGCCGTGAGAGCCCCCTCCAGCCCACCTCGCGCTGTCTCTTCACCAGCTTCATCCATGCCAGCACCGTTCGACTCGCAGCGCCAGCGGCGCAGGCTGGAGAAACGCTGTAGCATCGCGCCCTACAGCGGAGGTCAAGACGGCCCCGTAAAGAGCCACTGTTC
Source organism: Leishmania braziliensis MHOM/BR/75/M2904 (assembly GCF_000002845.2). NCBI lineage: Eukaryota > Euglenozoa > Kinetoplastea > Trypanosomatida > Trypanosomatidae > Leishmania > Leishmania braziliensis. The sequence continues at coordinate 873,496 of NC_009323.2, forward strand.
GAAAGAGCACGGGCGCTTGCCACGGGGCTGCAGCTCTCCGCGTCTCTACTCAGCACCCCCACCCCCGCACGTCGAGCAAGAGCCTCACGGCGCCTTCACAGAACCCTTGCGATGCCGCAAAGCGCCGGAGGGGAGACGGCGACAGTGCGCAAGACGCTGCGCGAGCCAGGATCGCCAGCCTCGGATCTCCGCACCCTCCCACTGCTTAAACAGGTGCGCAAGGGCGGGGAGTGGCCGGAGAACGAGCACGCACCGACTCGCGCTGCATCACATCACGCCAACGCACTCGCACAGCAGGGCTCGGCCCCTGGCGGCCAGCTACAAGCTCCCGCGCCGCCCACAATACACAGAGGCCCAGCCACTGGCACACTAGCGCATGCCGGGTGTCTCCAGGGCACCCGCGCCCGTAGCGCCGCGTGTCCGCCTGCTGCTCGGAGGAAGGGCCGAGCGGTACGGCGCTGCAGGCATATGCGGCGGCACGTGCGCGGCTGCGGTGAGCGAGTCATGGGCACGCGCTATGTGTGCCTCTCGGCCATCCCGGGACGAGACGAGCGCTCCCCGTGCCCGCATGAGGGGGAGGTGGGAGGCATGTGCGCTGTTGCGCGTGTGCTGAGTAGCCGATGCCATGAAGGGGGGGGGCCAGGAAGGTGGGCGAGTGGGGGTTGTGTGAGGCGAGGGGTGCGCTGCACGCGTTGCCTTGCTTGCTTTCGGCTGTGGCGGTAGGCGGCGTGCGTGTGTGTGTGGGGAGGGATTGGTGCGCTTCGGTGATGGCGGCTAGCGCTCCCCGGTGGCGAGGCAGCTGTGCTCGCAATCGGCGTTCTCGGCCTCCGCTTGTTTGCGACTCGCTGGACTGCGTGCGGGCGCGCGTCTCAGGCGCCGCCTTGCGCTCCCAATGCGCTGCGGAGGAGAGGAAAGCGGAGGCACAGGGAGAGGTGCGCCTGGGGCCGCTGGCGCTCGACACCGCCCTGAGCGCAGAGAGGCGAGAGAGGAGCAGGTGCCTGCATGCGCTCGCCCTCACCGCAGTGGCATACGCTCGCGTACACGCCGTCGCATGCGTACCAAAGCACGGATCGTGGGTGGGGGAGATCCACGGGGGAGGTTTGAGGCGGGAGGGGGAGGGGCAGGGAAAGGCCCGTTGCCCCCTCCTCCACGCCAACGCTCGGGGTGGGGTGATTTGTGCGGCGCTGCTTAATGAGGCCCTTTCAATGCACACGTGCTGCCATACAACACGAGTCCAAGTCCACTCTGCCCGGCCTGTCGCGGGCGCATCGCGTCGTGCGAAGCGGCACTAGACACGCGTTACACCACTGCGCCGACTCAGGCACCTGAGCACGGCCGCTGCCTCAAACACCACCCATCCGCCTTGCAGTTCGCCCCACAGCCGCTCCCGCTGTGCCGGCCACCACCTGGTGCGTCACTTGCGGTGGCGCAGGCCCCCCGCGCCAGTGGGCAGTGGGGCCCGATGGGACACGTTCGAGCCGCACTGCCACTCTGCCCATCCAATGGATGGCGCAGACGTCCTCACTGCCGCAGGCCGCGCCGTCGAGGACATGAGCGCCGGCATCCCTAGCGATCCGTTGCTCTGACCTCGTTGCGTCGTAGGTGCCTCACCCTCTCACCGCCAGAAGTGGCTCGGCGCTGCCAGGGAGAGGGAGGCTGCTTGGCTCACCCACAGAGTGGGGCACTGGACCCCGAAGACTACGCAATGAGGTGTGTGTCCCCTCGGCATCGAGGCGCTATTGTCCTTGTAGAGAACGAATGACTAGGAGGACAAGTGGCCCAGGGAATGACGACTTGCTTACGTGCAGCATACTGAGCGCTTGTGGGTGTGACGGTAGGAAGAGTTGCGGAGATGCTCAACTTCACACGTTAAGCCTGGAGGAGGTGATACGTCGAGGCAAGGGGGAGAAAGGGAAAGTCAGTCGCAGTCCCTTCGCCTCGCTACCGTAGACGTCTCTCTGTATTCTCGTGAAAATGTGGAGTCAAAATTGAGTTTACCGAATCCGGAGAGACGGCAGTGCACTGCACGCACTTGACCAGCGTCGTGCTCAAGCGTCAAAGGCATTCCGCCCAGTGAAAAGAGAAAGTGCTGAAAAGAAAGAACATGTCGCGGGCTCCTGGGTGATGGAGGCTCGCGGGCTTTGGTTCATTCACTCAGGCTTCCAGGTCTTCCCTTTCTCCTTGTAGCGCCGTTGCTCATGAGAACCTCAGCTGTACTACACACAAGGTTTTACAGAGATGCACACAGCACTGCCAAAGGTGAGGTCTTTCAGTCTTGTGGCGTTCACCAAGTCGAAGGTTGCTTGCGTGGAGCTCACAAGCCGCTTCATCCTTCACCGGATGAAAGTTGATCGCCTTTTGTTCATGTTTGTGTGGCCAAGTCCCTTGATGCTCTCCAGCGATGGGAGTCTGTATTCACAGCTGGAAGTCTTTGGCGAGCGTTGCGAACGTGAGTGGAAAAGAGAGCCCAACATACGGGGTTGGGAAGAGGGGATGCACAGAAGTGGGATTACAGAGAGGAAGTAGCTCAGCCACGTTGCGGTGAGAAAAGAGGGCACAGCAGAGAAGGATATGCGCAATTCAATCGCGCATACCCGCCCGCACTCGTCATTGTCCCGCCCCCCCCTTCTGCAGACGTGAGCAGAGGTGTGGGCTAACGGCCGTGTGCGACCGCCACCGTCCCCTTTCACCACACGGAAAAGACACGCGCATTGCGGCTCACTTCTTCTTTGCGCTTTTTTTGGGTGCCTTTTTTGATTTTTTTGTTTTTTTCTTCGCTCGCCCTCGTTCGGCATAAAGAACTCCGGGGGGATGTACAACACGCCGACAGGGGGCTACGAAGAACACGAAATGGGGGAAACCCGACACTGAGGCCTGTTAAGGAGTGCCAACATGCGTCCTCCTCTCTCTTACACACACACACACGCACACATGTGGAGAACGCGATATGCACTCCGAGTAGACTTTAGAACAGGAGAGAAGGAATCAAACTATCATCACCACAGCCCAGACAGCCCACCATTACACACGCTCACCCACTCCACCTCCGCTTTTCTTCTCATTTTGTTTTGTTCTGAGAGGAGCCCCAAACCGATTCCAACATCAAAGGCAACGCGGTTGCAACTTACGGCATCGTGTGGGGTACGCGAGGTCGAGGAAGTAAGACGAGCGGCATCCTAAGGAGAGATGAACAAAAGAGGCGACATGAATGAATACCCTCTGCGTCCCATTTTTCTCCCTCCTTTTAATCTTCTTACGAACAGACTTACGTGTTCACATCTTATCTGCAACAGGCAGAAACAATCGCGGGCGGGGGTCGAAGATATTGAAGGACCGGTCCTCCGCACTTCACCCGTGCGTACCTTTTCGCTGGTCTACGCACAGCTGCTACACGCCAAGGGTGAACGCATTCGGATTCTCAAAAAGAGAAAAGAATAAAGGGCTGACAAGCGCAGTTGAATGAGTGGCAGCGCCTGTGCGCCGCGAAAGGAGCGCCGGCCACAAAGACAAACGTGTTGCGTCCTTTTTAAGTATCGTCACGGGAAACTACGCGCACATGCAGAGGCGCACATCCGCCTAACACCCCCTCCACCCCCACTGAAACGCTTTCGCTTCCCTTTCTTATATTCCACGGAAGTGATAGACCCGCCCACCTGGCTGCCCACGTACGGCGGCACATCGAACAGAAAAACAAAAGAAGCAAAACCATAAGTACAGGGCGCTATCAGTTTTCTCTTAGATCTTCCTTGGCAGCCTACCCCAAGCCGCACCGTCGGCGCGGCTGCACTTTCGCTCACCAGCACGAGAAAAAAACAAAAAAAAACGCAGAGGAAAAACTAAAACTTCACTACGCAATCAAATCGTTTCGTAGATGGTGCCGGCGGTGCCAAATACAATGCCGACAACGCCACAGATCAGCAGCAGGTACGTGTTCAGGTACGTGAACCAACCCACCTGCTCCACCGTGAAGCTGCCCGAGTACATGACGAACAGCGCGGGGAAGACAAAGGCGATGAAGCCGCCACTGATCGCGCCAGCAAAACCGAAGACGGTGTTGATGTTCGGGATGAACAGGCCGCACAGCAGCGACGCGACGGAGAGGGCGAGCACGACGAGCAGGTGCTGCCAGAACGGGATGTTGTCCACGTACGTCGTGTCCTCGGTGGTGTTGTCCACGTACTCCTCGTCCACGGAGTCCTCGTTGAGGGAAGTGGACGGAGTGCGGTCCTTCGTCGCCTCCGCGGGGCCGTGGTTGTTGTCCGCCCCGACGAGACCGTCGGACTGGACGACGGCGATGTCCGCCATGGCCACGACCGGATTCGCGCTGCACTGGGCGGTAGCAGCGGCGCAGCCATCGACAGCGCCGAGCTCCTCCGCAGCGCCTGCGACCGCCGCAGCGGGGCGGTTGCGGTAGCGGTGCTGGAAGCCGATCAGGTAGTACAAGGAGTTGCGCGCCGCAATGCCGAGCAGTGCGTAGGCGACGCACAGCTTGACCATGATGCCAACGTAGGCGATCATGATGTCCACCTCCTCGAGCGGGTTGAACATGAGCAGCAGCGACTTGCCCAGCAGGTTCTTGCTGCCAAAGTCAAGGTAGCCGAACACGCACACCAGCAGGTACAGCGTGCCGCACATCATCATGCCGATGAACGCTGCCAGCGTGTAGTTCTTCGCCGTGCGAATCTCCGGCCTGAAATCCCAGAAAACCTCGTACGCGTTGACCTGACAGACGTATGCAAACACAAAGATGCCCACGGTGTGGATTACAGAGTTGCCTGTGCGAAAAAGAAACACGGTATTGTGCTCCAGCTTGTCATCATCCACTTGATTGCCGGACAGCCGCACGTGCTTGGACGTTTCGGGCAGTCCGTGCCGGATGCTGTGCACGACAGCCATAATGACGAAGTACACAATAAACATCACCGCGAGAGCGGAGGCGTAGCGGAGCGAGTCGACATGCTTCGGAATGAGCAGCGGCAGCATCACGAAGAGCCAAATGATGACTGTGAAAACGCGGTTGCCCTGCGTGGTGGCGAAGAATTGGATCGCGCTGTTGTCGGGGTGCTGCTTTGCCGCACCGGCGAACATGGGTGTAATGGAGTTGCCAATGCTGATGACGTACGCGACGGACGCGGAAAAGCCGTGGAAGCAGCGAATGAACGCGGCCCAGTAGGAGAAGGCGTACTTTCCGGCCGGGAAGAGCCAGCGCGCCATGCCCTCGAAGCTCTTGATGCGCGTATTCTGCGCCGCGAGTGCGAGGATGTACATGGAGAACACGGAGAAGTACGTGATGACGATGAGGTAGAGGATGGCGAGAATGAGACCTGCCGAGTCGGTCGCCGACGGCAGACCAAGGATGCCGGCGCCGATGGACGCACTCGCCATGTTGAAGGCGGCGGAGAGAATGCCGCCAGGCGGAATGATGGTGCACACCGCCTTGATGACGCCGTCGCGGATGCACTGCAGAACACCAAGGCATCCCGTGCGGCGCGGCTGAGAGTGGGAAGACTGCTGTGCCTTGTTCTGAGCATGGTGAGTGTGCTCTTGACTGTAGTGGACAGGGCTGTGCGGACGGTGTGTCTCACCGTTACTCATGCTGGCGTGGTTGGACATCTTACACAGCGGTACGCTTGATGTGGTAAAGTGTGGAGCGTTGCCAGAATGAAAGCGAGGAAGAGGGTCTAATAAGTTTAGGGAGGTGGATAGGAGGTGAAGGAAGGCGGCATCCGGAGGGAAAACAGGGAAGAACGAGGTACCCCTCTGGGAGGTTGAAAGGATGAAAGAGGTGGAAAGCGAGGTGGGGTGAGCTGATTCAAAAGGAGTAGAGGAAGCGGAAACGATTTCAAGTGGTGGTGGGGAGGGGTGTAGGGGGGCTGGGTCGAGAGAAAGAGAGCCAGTGGATGCGGTGGCTGCGCGGAGAGGGACGTTACGTGAAGGCGCATGCAGCTTGGCGCGTATTGCGTAGCGTGTGGGGGTGTGAAACGTTGAAAGAGTGAGTCCGCGTTTCGTTGGCGAAAAGATCGTTCGTGAAGCGCGAGAGAAGAGTAGAGGAGCAGCGGAGGTCGCAAAACGGGCGCGAAGGGGAGAGAGGCATGCGAAGGGTGAGAATGGAGGGGGAAAAGCGGGTCTGAGCACAGGCGGTGCAGTTGTTGGACGGATCTTGACAAGTAGACGTGTGAGCGCAGGGAAAAGGTCTTCGCT
>NC_009323.2:879796-903134 GCF_000002845.2 Leishmania braziliensis MHOM/BR/75/M2904
CCGCGTCTGCAGAGTGATTTAGTTTTTAGCTTCTCTTCCTGCTCAACCTCTCCACCCCCTACCACCATCGCCGCTCCATGACTGCACACCGGAGATACATACCTATCCTCGCATACCTAATGTGTTCTTCTCGAAACAGTTAATGAGAGGAGAAGAGCAGCGAAGTAGAGAGAAGGAAAGCAAACAAGACGACCACCGCACAGGGAGGGGGAGGGGGAGGGGGAGAGCAACTGAGCAGCATAGGCACACGCAAGCACGCGCACCGTCGAAGTCCACAAGCAACAAGAAGAGATGAACGAAAGACGCCGCACGTCTACGGGGTGTGCGGAAACTATATACATATATATATATCCTCTGTGCCTCACATCGTCCCTTCTACATTGAAGGGGCGAGTCTGGTGGCCGCTACACCTCTAGGTGAGAACGACGGTGAGCGTGCAAGTCGCCTAGGGCCAGAGGAGGCAATCCACAGATGCACTGAGCTCCTTTGTTGTGGCCAGCCTCGCACTTATTTTCTTCCTTTTCTCCCAGAGCAGTCATAGGCTACGTCGAAGAAGCCAACTGGTGACGAGAGGTGCCACAAACAAGCACAACGCTGCGGCTGAAGGGGCGGTGGTCGTGGGTGGTGAAAACAGTTGTTACAGGAAGAAAGAGAAATAGAGAGAGAGACCAATGGCAGCAGAGGACGTCTTGCTCATCCACGAAGAGAGAAGGGATGGGCGCAAATCTCAGAGAAACAGAGTGAGCGCCACAGGAAGGGAGGATGTGAAGGGTGAGGGCAACACGGCACCATGCATCAAGATCAAAAGCAAACAAAGAAGAATGCCAAATACAACGAAGGAAAACGCATGTGCGGCGTGCAGAAGGCTGGCCATACGAAAGCGCGATAGGGAAAAGAGAAAAGGGAGGGAGTGGTGAAAAACACTCTCTGTTGTTCGGATACACTCACTGTGTGTCCATGCAGCGCCTTACAGCTGCCGCTGCAGTGTGGGGTGGGTGGGAGGGGAGGGAGTCCGTACAGGAGGAATGAGCTGCCAGCCATATGCCCACGAGCATGCGTGACAAGGAGAAAACGCCAAAGAGAGGAGGAGCCGTGGCAGGTGTGACTACAAAATGGAAGAGGTGAAAAGACCCCCTCCTGTCATTCCTGGATCTGGACGAGTGAGCAAGCCAGAGAGGGAGAGGGAGGTGTAGAACTAGTAGAATGGGCCTGCAGACATATGCCTGCAGGTGCGCGTGCTCGCTGTCCCCACCGACGCTGCAGAAAAGAAACAGGATCATTTCGTGCGCGCATGTGTGTTTCGCTCACCCTTCATACGACCCCCCACCCCCACCCTCTAGAGGATATCCATCACCCTCTTTCCTCAGCGTGATGGGGCGAAAATAAGAGTGAGGGGAATCCCCATACAGGGGCCAAATATCCCCTTAATGAGAAGGGGAGAACACAGAAGCAAAAAGAGCCACAAATCTAATGAGTAGTGATGGGCGAGAGACACGGGTGAGCTCGCTTGCATGTCCGCATCTTCGTATGAGGTCCACCTGCGCCTTTGCTTCGCATCCTTCTCTTCCGACGCTTGTGTGTGTGTGTGTGTGTGTGTGTGCGTGTGAACACACTCGTTTCTTTGCCAGCGTGGGAGGGGGAAAGAGAGTTGCACCGAGGCCATGAGGGAGTGAGAGCATCCGTCTGAATCGATCCGACTTCAGGCGTTTGTGCGGTTGCGCCGCTTACACCGAGGCCACACCGGCAGGGAAAGAGTGCGTCTTATTGGGAAGCGTAGATACGCCTCTACGCTGTGCTTGTGTACGGGCGAAAGTGCGGGGGCGCCAACTCTCCCAGCTTCCCCTCTCACCGGGTGGAGACATGCAGGCGGTTGGATAGGCGAGACTTACGCTGGCGACACGGAGAGTGGAAGCAACGGGCGAGAAGGGACCGTGGGGCGACTGGGCCCCTTATCAGCCAAAATCAAAACTAGGAAGAGCACTAAAGGGGCAGACAAACGATCCTGCACTGGGTGAGGGAAGCCACAAAAGTGACCTCGACTGCTGCCCCGATCTCGTCGCGCCGCTGATGTCCCGAGAAAAGCGTGCGAACAGAGCACAAACGTAGGGAACACGACAAGCAGCGCTCTTTCGTCGCAGGGGCCGGCCCGCTCTCACTTGCCGGCGTAGGAAGGAGAGAGGGAGGAGGCGGTAAAGGGGAGGAGAGAGGGTGAGGGTTAGCCGTCAACACTCACAGTCCGAGGCACGCCTTCACCATAGGGTATACACATATTGGTGAGTGGGTGTGCGTTAGAAAGCAGAAGGGACGAAACAAAATAACACCTCCAAACGAATCGATCCAAAACGAGATCACCATCGAGCAGAAGCAAGAAGCCCCACAGAGAGAGAGAGATGATGATGATGAGTCGAGGGAAGACTGAGGAGGGGGGGAGAGACGCGCTTGAAACAAAGACACAATTCTCTCTCATTCGCCTCACCGCGTCCTTGTGGTAAACCGAGAGACTCAACGAATCCATGGACACCAGCAGTCGTAGGCTGAGAAAGACGTGCAAACATGAGCACAGCCACGAACGCCCTGCTCTCCCATTTGTACGAAATGTGTGCGTGTGTGGGTGTCTGTGCCTTTTTCTGTGCGTGTACGCGCATGCATGGGACAGGCTACCTGTAGACATCTTTGGACAGCATGCGTTGGCGCAGCAGCTCCGCGCGATGGCCAGTGCGTTACTTGGCAGTCAGCAGGAGGGGGTTCTGCGCAAGACCCTCGTATGTGAGGGGCTTCCCGGGAGGCGGAAATGTGGCGGTTGGAGCCGTCGTGGGTGTCGACGCCTTTTTGGAGGCGGACTTATCCATGTGCCTCGGGCGACGCTTGCCGCGGTAGCTTTCTGACAGCTCATCTAGTGTCGTGGTAGCGTGCACAAGAGCTGGAGCTACCACCTTTGTAGGAGACGTGTTGATGCGCCTTTGGAGGGCGCTCATGTGGTGCTGGAAGACGCTGCGGATGTACTTCGCTTGAGGGATGGAGGGCGCACATAGGCCGGATAGGATGTTAGCCACATCGGCCCGCACAATTGGTGCGGCAGCGCTTGCGTCGGCGGGACTCTCCGTTTCCCTCTATTCCAAATCGCCATCATTCAGAGGTGTTGCCACAGGATTATTCATCCTCACCGGCACCGGTGCATGAGAGCTGCGGCGCTGTCCGCGCAGGTGCTCACGTTGCTGCAAACACATTAAATTCAGTTTTTCTGTGGTCCAGGTGCAGTCGGGGTTCACAGAGACACCAACGATCTCTGCTACCAGTTCGCTGTTGCCGCAGGTGACGAGGGCGCCTGTTCTTTGGTTCGGTGAGCGCCGAGCATTGTCCACTTTTCGGTAGAGGCCATGAATCGGCGGCGGAAGCGCGAGTACCTCCTTAGCTGCGCGCACTGTCATGAACGGTACCGTGACCTTACTGCCGCACACAACGTGACCGATAGTCAACATCATAGAGACGGGGGGGGGGAGTCTGCGGGAAAGCGTGGGCGCAGTCTACCACCGATGTCGTGGCATCGCTGATCGATTTGCAAGGGAGCTCAGCGTTGCCACAGACGCCTGCGGGATGGGGACAGCGTGCGTGGCAGATGGCGCAGTAATCGATCACTCCGGGTCGATCTTCACCGAGAATGTGCGCATGCTGGCGGATACAGAGAGACTTGGGTGATCTCGGGAAGAGGGGACGACGCCAGCCATCTGTGAGAGCGAGAGGCGAAGAGGGAGGGGGGGCACAGGACTGAGTCGAAGTTTCTTCCCGTATCAACCTGTGTTGATGCAATAAAACTTCTTCACGTGAGGTCGGCAGAGAAGGAGAGAATGGATGCGAAAACAGAGCGCCGAGCAGAAAGAATCATACAATATGGGCGCATAGTGACGGGAATAGAGGGGGGGGGGAGTAATGTGGCGGATCGATGTGTGCTTATGCCTGCGAGTACGTGCGCGCATGCTATCGCTCAAACTTACGGTTATCTGTTCGAGATAACGGACATGTCGTAGTGGGGAGGAGAAGAGCAGTAAGAAGACTGAGTAGGAGCGGCAGAAATCAGCATTCGTGATGGTGATGAGGGGAGGAGTCGGTGGTGATTGGATAGCGCAGAGATGCGAAGATGAGATAGAGATGCCGACGATAATGTCAAGAGTTATGGAAAGACCTATGCACGCATGCCTCTCAAACTGTTGCTCTACTGGAGCACTACCTCTCCAGAGAGGAAGAATACTCGGCTATTCGTCCATCCAGCACCGCGGCTGCCATCACTGTCACTTCCAGTAGGAACACAGTTCGGAAGAGACAGACGCAGACATGAATGAAGGAGGGGGGGGAGGGGCGAATATGTAGAGCGGTTTGGTCTCGTTTCCGTTCCCCACCACTGATGCCGAGAAGCCACACGCGTCAGAGTGAATCTCCAATTCTAGGCACTCAGGGCGCCGTCAATTAATGGAGTGCTGCCGCGGCGATCACAGAAAGGCGACAAGGCGCAGGCTTTGCGGTCCATCCGTCACCTCCTCCTCCCCCCAAACACATCAAACGCGTGAAGGCAAAAAAGGCCAGCATAGATCCCGTTAGCCAGTCAAAGAAGCGACGACGTGCTGCTAGAGAGCCGAAGACGAGGGAGACTTGAAGTAGAAACAGAGGAAAAGGGAGTATATAACATGTGTGGGAGAGAAGGTAGAGAGAGAGGGAGGGAAAGAGAGGAGGTCGCACGGTGAAGAGAGCTGCAGTGCAAGGGTAAAGCGAAGGAGAGACGCCATCAGACATTCATCACTGCAAACATACACTAAACTGCAAATTATACGATAATAGAGAGAGAGGGAGAGAGCGATGGGCGGGGTGAACTTTGAGAAGAACGAAAACACAAGTAAGCTGTGGCGAGGAGGTGGAGAGAGGGACAGGGGGGGAGAAGAACAGCAGGCGAACGACAGAGAGGGCAGCGGCTTCATCAAGAAAAATAAGCTCTGAAGGCAACAGAAAGAGGTGGAAGGAGTTGTGCCAAGTGGGAGTGAAGGAGAGTCCATCCAGGTGCACCAATATACAACACCTTTGAAAAGCGCTCAAAGCGAAGCAGAAAAAGAGAGAGGCCGAGAAGAGGAAGTGATGGGCGTGCGAGGAAGGAGCGGAAGCACAACGAAGACTCCGCTTAAGAGAGAATATTTCCGGCTTCCGTTGTTCGTAACTCCACAGGAAGGGGGTGCAAGAAGATGTCGAATAGAAATCTGGAGAATCCCCAGGTGTACCTGCTCTACAGGTGAATGAGAGAGACGGGCCGCTAACCGAGGGGAAAAAAAGAAGTAGGCTGCTTTGCTATGCAAGCGATGCACTTGTGATGAAAGTGATCTGTGCCGGATAGGGGTACGTTCAGGGTATGGGGGAGGGAGGGGGAGAGAATAAAGAAGCAAGGAAGAAACACGATCCAGCGGGCGCGCGCTCCCCCCCCTCTCTCTCTCTCTCGCTTGTTGTTGCTCTCACACGCCCGCATACGAGTGCTTGCAGACGGCATACAAGTTTGGTCAGGGAGGTCAAGAAAACCCCAGAGAGGCGCAACGTTGGTGACTTTTCGATTCCATGACGCAGGACTCTAAGGGCCTCTACAAGCGAACTAAAGAAGATGCACAAAGAGCGAAGCGTGCAGAGTACAAACTGCTCACACGCTATGCAGCTACAGGAGTCCACCGATAAGGTGGTGATGAGGAAGCGAGAGAGAAAGACATGGCTAGTGCGTGGAGAAGAGGGAAGGGGGCGGGGAGAGAGTGAGGATATGGGAGAAAGAGTCATACAGACGGGGGATAAAGGTGAGTCATGGGGTGAAGGGTATGATGAAAAGCTGTGAGAGCCTTCTGACGAGAAAGTGGTGAACACGCCAGAGAGAGAGAGCGCGCAAGGTAATGCCGAGGCGCACAAAATTGACATTGGCACCGTCGGCAACTTAGACTTTGCAGCGTGCTGAGATGAATCAGGCCTTGTCGGGAGGGCGCCACTCCTGGTGACGCGTGTACGTACATCATGTGTGGGGGGGGGGACTCCAGAGAAAGACAATCTGGGCGTTGAGGGAAGTGGGTTTCTGACGCCCCCGACAGCATTCTTATGTGTCTCTCCATACGACGCACCTCTACAAGTGACCCATTGCTGCATCCTATACTTTCTTTTCCCTTGCTGATGACATGGCTGTTAACGATTACTCAGCGAACCTCCGCAGGCGTTGAAGAAGTAGCGAGCAAGCGGAGGGAGGAGTAGCGACTCTGTTGCAGAGACATACACACGAAACAGACGGGATACACAACAACAACGATACACACACACACACAACCAACACACAAAATGAGTGAGCAACAGAGAGCTGCGAGGGTACGGCGGAGCGGCTAGCACATGATATGGCCATAGGCACCGATATAACGCGAAAAAGAAAAGGGAAAGAGACACCGTGCCTCTCTTTTTCCCCTCTATTTCGCTTTCCTTCCACCCTCTGCCCACACCGAGGCCTCCGCGTTCGGCTCTCACATGCACCACAGAACACAAAAGAAAACATTAACACGCATGACAAGACGCGAGGCCTCTCTTCTGGAAGTCTCCCCGCTCATGAACGCCCATAGAAGAAGTAATCCTAACCACGCGCATGCATTGCAGATATGCACGTGTGAGTTTATACTCCTGGCGGTCTTTTCGCAGCTCTAAACAGCCGATTCAGTGAAGAGAAGACGGGTGAAGAGTGGCGGTGGTGGTAAGAGGGTCTCGGGGATGAATGAGTCCTACTGTATCACCCCAGCCTTCGCGTGGCCGGTTCCGATTCCCCACCTTCAGCCGGCTGCTTCACGAGGCAAGTAAAAGTGGTCAATCACCAGAGAACAGAAGTATAGGAAACACGCGCGGCAGATATAAATCGACTGCGATGGGCAAAGTGGATGCAAGCGCTTGTTTCGCCCTCCACCTTGCCTTTCTCTCCTTCGTCGTTCTACTGCTTCTTGGAGGAGTTGCGGCGCAGCGAGCCGTTGCGAGCCGGGGTCGAGAAGGAGGACGATGACAGTGCGGCATTGCCCGCCGGTGACATCTTGTGGGCTCGCTTGACTTTGTCTCCTTTCGCGTTGGTGTCATCGTCCGACTCTGTCAGCTTCCCCCAGTGAACACACGAGGGGCGCTCGGGATCTTCTTCATCGTCAGATCGGATGTCCTTGCGCTTCCCGCCCTTCACAAGAGACAGTAACATGGCGATGATGAGGACCGACCAGTACACATGTAGCCCCTGCAGCAGCACGTTCAGCAGGAAGACGAGCATCCACATGTTGAAGTTTCCATGACGCAGTTTGGCCATGCGGATCGACGCCTTGGTCGTAAACGGCAAGCAGTAGAGTCTGAAAAAGAAGAAAAGGGACATGAAGACGATGAAGCAGAAGTTCACGCTTAGATCTGTGACGATGTATCTGTAGAAGATGGACTTCTGGTATATCTTGCCACTCTTTTTATCAGCTTGCCTCTTGTTGTAGCGCTCCTGACGCGCGGTGTCCTCCTGCGACATGTAGTGGAGGGACTTGCTGACGGACAGCATGACGTCGGAGGTGTCGTGGATGAAGAGCACATAAGCGCCAAAGCGGTGCTCGAGCCCGACGTGGGAGAAGAAAATGAGCAGCACTGTAATGACGTGGTGCACTACGTACTCTAAGAAATCCGACCGCTTCACGTGACGCTCCAGGAGGAAGAGGGAGCACAGCTCAGCGGAGTAGAAGGCCAGGCCGTAGTGGTAGTACGTGAGCAGCTCCTGTGGGGGGTTGTACGGGTGCGGCAACAGGATGTGCAAACTGGCCTCGTTGTCGAGTGGAAGCTTGAACCACAGTTGATCACGTTGGATGTAGTAGCCGAAGCACGAGGAGACAAAATAAAATATCGACAACCACATCTGATTCTGAAACTTTATGATTTTCTTCTGATTACGTGGCGAGAGGGAGGCTATGCCACGCCTGCCGGCGGCGATGCGGCGGCGATGGCAGGCGGAGTTTTCTGTGACGACGCCCATATAGATGCCGAAGCGCGAGAACGGCTCGAAGCAGAGGTAGCGGATCAGCATAATGGCTAGAAACCAGTACACGGCAGGGAGCAGAGCCGGGAGCAGGCTCACATCCACTCCCCAGCCGCTACAGCCAACACCATACTTGTCTTGGTACGCCTTGATATTGAGGAAGGCACCTGGAAGCTCCGACCACCGCAGGGTGGTGTCCGTAACATCCCGGAAGCGACGGGTTGAGTTGGTTAGATCAGGTATATACAGCTCCGCCGGCGAGGCATATGGGCTGCTGATTCCCTGAGCCCGAACGGTTTCCACAGAGTACTGAAGCGCCATGATGCTCAGCAGTAGCAACAGCAGGGCAGATATAAAAAGGAAGGGCTATAGCGAGGCAGAGAGAAAAGGGATAGGGGGCAAGCAAGAGTACAATCAGTAAAGGGAAAAAGTTACAGAGGGACAGGGGAATGATTGTGCATGTGTGAGAGTGACCGTGTGCGTGTGGTGTGTGGTGTGTGTAGGTGTGCGAAAGGAGAGAAAATAGAAACGAAAAAAAAAACGAGGAAACCCTTCACAAGGAGAACTGATGAGATGAACACTAGATGAGCCGACACCAAACACTCAGACAGGTAGACACGCACGCGGTCAGAGGAGGAGAAGGAGAACAAAGAGGCGCTGCTAAGTTGAGGGGCGAAGGGCACCACCGCAGCCAAAGATACAAACCGACAGAGGGAACACCAAGATGGGGCACCAAAAAGCGCAGGCGCACAACCTCGTGCGACAAGAGAGGAGGAGTGGGGAAAAGAAAAAAGGCACGTGATACTATTTCTCATGCGTGGGTGCTTCCACCCCTTCCTCTCCTCAGGTGTACGGTAAGACGAGAGGGAGGGAGAGCGCACGCAAAGTGCAAGAGGGAGTGAGCAAGGAATTATCGAAGGACCAATACGCGGACGTGAGACAAGACTAGGCTGTATATATGCGTGTGTGTGCGTGTGAGTGTGGGTGTGTGGATGAGGAAGAGAGGAGGTGATGATGGGCAGAGACGCCGGGCACGGTTCTCTTATTCCTATCGCCGTTATGAGCTAAGCGTACCCCGGTGCGAATGCATACGTGTGTGCACTTCTAACTGTTCCAGTTAGTGATATTGCGTGTGTGTGTTTTTTTTTTTCCGATGGGCATGGTGGGGAGTGAAGGAAGGGGGAGGGGGGGCGAGGGAGGGTGTTCATGGGCAGTAGCGGAAGAGAAGGGGGGGGGTCGTAGGTGCATACGAAAGAGGAGAAACGAACTCTTTCAACGCGGGACCGCCCACACAACGGCGAAGAAGGGGGAGAGGCGAGTAGCCGTAAGACTATCTGGCATCCTAAGTATAAGACAAGAGAGAGAGGTGAAGTACGCTCGTCATCTTGCTATCGCATGCGGCGCTGCTGTGTTGAAAATGACTCCCATTGTTGCGCTTCTCGTACTACTCCGGAGTCTCTCGTCTCCTTTGCTGAGATATAACATTCATTGAGAAGGAGAGGCGGAGGAGGTGTTGCTCACGCTCTCTCTCGCCTCTCACAGACCTATGGTAGCCTGGAGGGGGGGGGAGGGCTTGTGCCTCCCATCGATGAGATGGTGCGTACAGGGTGTGTGCTGTCTGCAGGGGCGCGAAGCACAGAGTCCCAGCCCACACCTATCCCCACACATAGGCCAGCAAGAAAAAGAGAAGGAAACGAGAAAGCGAAGAGATCCTGCGTAGGCCAACACCTTTTCCCCACTCTTCAGTGTTGAGAGCGAGAGTGGTGAAGGCGGAGGATGGCCGCGCCTTGGGAAAAACCACGCGAGGGATACACAGCGACCTGAACGGAGATGCGGATGAAGTGGGGGGGGGGAGAGGGTGGCGATGAAAAGGCCGGTGTGACCGAGACGTGGGGGGAGGGCGAACGACAATGAAAAACAACGACACAGTGTCCCATCCACCGACACACACATATCCCAAGGATATCACTGGCTCACACCGATATTTTCTTCCCTCCTCTCACCGAGCAGGCGGAAAGGTGGCAGGAAAAACAAAAGACGCGCCGCCAGAATCTCCACCATCACGCCTCATATCACCCATGACGCCATCTTTGCCTCGCTTATCGGCACGGACTTGGCACGAATACCACATGAGTAGAGAACGAGAACGAAGGTCGCATTCTCCAATCGAACCAGGCAGCAGAGCAGAAAAGAAGACGACACCCGCCGGCATGAACGCACTGATTTGTACATGTGCGTGTGTATGTGGCGTCACTCGGATGCATCCCAGAAAGTGGGGGGGGGTCAATGGGTCCTGTGCCTCTCTCTGGGAGAGAATATAGAGGTGGGCCGTCCGAGACGAGGGAAGGATGACAGGGACACGGAGAAAACATCACTAATAAAAAACCAAATGTGCTGATCTCCACACAAAAAAGTGTGCTCGACGCTGCTCCGTACGCATCGCTGAAATGGGTGAGGCACACGCACACCCAACGCAATCAAATCGACGAGAAACAGAGAAAAAAGGCACCAACGTACCTTCCACAACGTCAAATATATCGCGCCCAACAGTTTCCGTCAGATTTTCCTCAGCAAGAATCAGGAAAGGCAGAAGGGAAGAATGCAGTGATGGAGGGGGTTGCAGGGGGCAGGCGTATATATGCACAGACATACCCCCCTACTCTCCACAGAAGGGGGAGAGAAGGTGGTGTTGGGGGTCTCACCTGGCCACCAGGGGACGGCTGTGCACATACACACGCGAGTGTCCGGGGAGCACCTCCGGACGTATGGCGATTCGTTCTGCCTTTTGGTCGGGTACTTCGACTCACGAGGCGGTAGCTAGAGGCCCCTCCTCCATCGCGAGGCGAACGCGGGCGTTGCGAGGCGCAAGTGAAGTGCGGGCGAGATGAGCTCAGGCAGGAAAGCGAGACTTGCGGCTGCCAAGGGGGCGACAGCAGGGAGAGAGAGTTAAAGGCGAGGGCACCGAGTGGAGAATGCCACCGACGAGGCCATTAGGGGCCGCTGCGGTTCCGCCTGGCTTCCACCGTTTTTCTTCACTACGGTCGGGAAATTCACCGCTCGGGCACGCAAAGAAGGGGCTAAAGCAACGAGGGAGAGACGCTATCACAGATGCACCAGCGGCCGGACACGCGCACGCACACACGCGAGCAGAGCAGCAGCTGGCAAGTCCCACTGGAGGGAAGTGCTTGTGTGCCCAACCAAAGGAGGGAGGGGGCGAGGCGGCTGATATACATACATATATATATATCCGCATATAGTCTGGGAGGTAGGGGGTGGTGAGGGGGGCAGGGCAGGAAAGCGAGAAAGGGTGGTGGCCTGGCCGACGGCGCGCCAGCGTGTTGCGGGCTTTCTTGGCCAGTCCTGTTCGACACTGCGCGCATGTGTGCAGATCTCACGGTGTAGCAGTGCGGGGACGGACGGAACGGGCCGACGCAAGGCAAGAGGAAGAGAGCTGTGCGTGCCGGTGGCAGCGCCCACTCAGGCGCGCAGTCGGCTAGCCCAGCAGCGCCGCGTAGCGTTGGTGATGATGGGAGCAAAGGGGAGGCAAAGAGGCACACATGCACCCACGCGTACGCACGCAGCGCGAGGTGCTGCGATGGCAAAGGCGTTCGCTCGCCCTCTGCAAAGCGAGTGAGACGGAGGACGACATGGCTGTCCCCTTTCGCGTCTCCTCCCCCGGCTGCCTGTGGGCGTATCTTGTGCGTCGGAGGGCCACTGAAACACCGACGCTGCGTGCGGCACCCGGCACCCCCAGCCTGCCCATCGGCTCACTGCACCAGGCCAGCAAGAGAGCGGGAAACAACGCGTGGCTCGCATGTCTGACGCACCAAGACACGCGGTCCGGCAAAACACCGTCCGCTCAACCGGCGCCCGGTCAGCGTGCCAACAGAAGGGGCCGCTTGCATGCTCGAAGAGAGCAGAGTTACAAATACACAAAGTAGCACAGCCACGGCTGCTCGCACTGTGAGGTAAAGCAGAGGTACCCGCGCCACCTAAATCGTCATGTAGATGGTGCCGGCGGTGCCAAATACAATGCCGACAACGCCACAGATCAGCAGCAGGTACGTGTTCAGGTACGTGAACCAACCCACCTGCTCCACCGTGAAGCTGCCCGAGTACATGACGAACAGCGCGGGGAAGACAAAGGAGATGAAGCCGCCACTGATCGCACCAGCAAAACCGAAGACGGTGTTGATGTGCGGGATGAACAGGCCGCACAGCAGCGACGCGACGGAGAGGGCGAGCACGACGAGCAGGTGCTGCCAGAACGGGATGTTGTCCACGTACGTCGTGTCCTCGGTGGTGTTGTCCACGTACTCCTCGTCCACGGAGTCCTCGTTGAGGGAAGTGGACGGATTGCGGTCCTTCGTCGCCTCCGCGGGGCCGTGGTTGTTGTCCGCCCCGACGAGACCGTCGGACTGGACGACGGCGATGTCCGCCATGGCCACGACCGGATTCGCGCTGCACTGGGCGGTAGCAGCGGCGCAGCCATCGACAGCGCCGAGCTCCTCCGCAGCGCCTGCGACCGCCGCAGCGGGGCGGTTGCGGTAGCGGTGCTGGAAGCCGATCAGGTAGTACAAGGAGTTGCGCGCCGCAATGCCGAGCAGTGCGTAGGCGACGCACAGCTTGATCATGATGCCAACGTAGGCGATCATGATGTCCACCTCCTCGAGCGGGTTGAACATGAGCAGCAGCGACTTGCCCAGCAGGTTCTTGCTGCCAAAGTCAAGGTAGCCGAACACGGCCACCAGCAGGTACAGCGTGCCGCACATCATCATGCCGATGAACGCTGCCAGCGTGTAGTTCTTCGCCGTGCGAATCTCCGGCCTGAAATCCCAGAAAACCTCGTACGCGTTGACCTGACAGACGTACGCAAACACAAAGATGCCCACGGTGTGGATTACAGAGTTGCCTGTGCGAAAAAGAAACACGGTATTGTGCTCCAGCTTGTCATCATCCACTTGATTGCCGGACAGCCGCACGTGCTTGGACGTTTCGGGCAGTCCGTGCCGGATGCTGTGCACGACAGCCATAATGACGAAGTACACAATAAACATCACCGCGAGAGCGGAGGCGTAGCGGAGCGAGTCGACATGCTTCGGAATGAGCAGCGGAAGCATCACGAAGAGCCAAATGATGACTGTGAAAACGCGGTTGCCTTGCGTGGTGGCGAAGAATTGGATCGCGCTGTTGTCGGGGTGCTGCTTTGCCGCACCGGCGAACATGGGTGCAAGGGAGTTGCCAATGCTGATGACGTACGCGACGGACGCGGAAAAGCCGTGGAAGCAGCGAATGAACGCGGCCCAGTAGGAGAAGGCGTACTTTCCGGCCGGGAAGAGCCAGCGCGCCATGCCCTCGAAGCTCTTGATGCGCGTATTCTGCGCCGCGAGTGCGAGGATGTACATGGAGAACACGGAGAAGTACGTGATGACGATGAGGTAGAGGATGGCGAGAATGAGACCTGCCGAGTCGGTCGCCGACGGCAGACCAAGGATGCCGGCGCCGATGGACGCACTCGCCATGTTGAAGGCGGCGGAGAGAATGCCGCCAGGCGGAATGATGGCGCACACCGCCTTGATGACGCCGTCGCGGATGCACTGCAGAACACCAAGGCATCCCGTGCGGCGCGGCTGAGAGTGGGAAGGCTGCTGTGCCTTGTTCTGAGCATGGTGAGTGTGCTCTTGACTGTAGTGGACAGGGCTGTGCGGACGGTGTGTCTCACCGTTACTCATGCTGGTGTGGTTGGACATCTTACACAGCGGTACGCTTGATGTGGTAAAGTGTGGAGCGTTGCCAGAATGAAAGCGAGGAAGAGGGTCTAATAAGTTTAGGGAGGTGGATAGGAGGTGAAGGAAGGCGGCATCCGGAGGGAAAACAGGGAAGAACGAGGTACCCCTCTGGGAGGTTGAAAGGATGAAAGAGGTGGAAAGCGAGGTGGGGTGAGCTGATTCAAAAGGAGTAGAGGAAGCGGAAACGATTTCAAGTGGTGGTGGGGAGGGGTGTAGGGGGGCTGGGTCGAGAGAAAGAGAGCCAGTGGATGCGGTGGCTGCGCGGAGAGGGACGTTACGTGAAGGCACATGCAGCTTGGCGCGTATTGCGTAGCGTGTGGGGGTGTGAAACGTTGAAAGAGTGAGTCCGCGTTTCGTTGGCGAAAAGATCGTTCGTGAAGCGCGAGAGAAGAGTAGAGGAGCAGCGGAGGTCGCAAAACGGACGCGAAGGGGAGAGAGGCATGCGAAGGGTGAGAATGGAGGGGGAAAAGCGGGCCTGAGCACAGGCGGTGCAGTTGTTGGACGGATCTTGACAAGTAGACGTGTGAGCGCAGGGAAAAGGTCTTCGCACCGAAAGCCACTCTAAGATGTCGTGCCACCTCCCTTGGTTTGTGTTTCCGAAGTTTCGGTAAAGATTGTCTAGAGTACGGAAGTGCGAAGGTTGAGGCTCTTCTGTAAAATCCGCTCCTCGTTGGCACGAGAAGACATCCCGAGCACATGACCACGACGAAGGCGAAACCATCTCGCCTTGGTCGAAGCGGTCGGTGAGTGGGGGAGGAGGCAGTGGGTAAAGCAGGAAAGAAAGAAAGAAGTCCGCTGCTGAATGCGAGCCATAATCGCTCTTAATCGATAAAGGAGTGTTGCAGGGCAGCACTCCACTGCACATATACATTTTCGTTTGCGCCTGCTATGACACCGTCGTACGTTCCAAGTTAGCTGACGTTGGTCATGGTTGTTCCCTAGTCATCCCTGACTGCTGTCGATGGACAGGGTGTAATCAAGCTTATGACGAGACCGGTGCTTGACTTTTAC
Organism: Leishmania braziliensis MHOM/BR/75/M2904; assembly: GCF_000002845.2. Lineage (NCBI taxonomy): Eukaryota > Euglenozoa > Kinetoplastea > Trypanosomatida > Trypanosomatidae > Leishmania > Leishmania braziliensis. The sequence continues at coordinate 894,629 of NC_009323.2, forward strand.
AAGCCTCAGAGGGGGGGGTAGAGGTACCTCCTCTGCGGAGAGGAATTGAAGATAAAAAGAGGTGTCAGTGAATTTCATTTCACAACTCTTTCAGGCGTGTCTACTCAAAGGCTTACGGCGCTGCAATACTAGCGGAAAGACACGCTTCGCCAACTTGTGTTCTTTGACTGCCGACAGAGAGAGAGGGGGCCAAGAGCCTTGCTGACCCGAGCATCCTCAAGAGTCAGTTCCATGGCTTAGCATGGGCTCGTCGAAACAGAGTGAGGGTAGCGTGAATCTACGCATACAAACCTCAGGACAATATAGCACGCCGCTCTTGCCCGCTGCGGTGCTGAGGCGGTGAGGGTGTGGGTGTCATCTCCGTTTACCGCATCAAGGGAAATGCCGGTGAGGAGGCATTGCCATTCCATGCGATGGAACGAACCTCGCGCCGCTTTCTTAACTCGTCATTTTGAGAGAAGAGCAGAAGGCTCTCAGCCTTTTCACCGAGGGGTCAGTGTCCAACCCACAGAGGAGGTTGAGCATTGCGTGGCAGACGCTGGTGGGGCAGAGATGCATGTGTGAGGGGGTGGGGTTGGAGGCGTATCAAGCGATATATCTGCCATCCAGCCCTCCTCTCGCATCCTCGGGCATATGCAGTGGGTAGTGATGCCACATGTGGATAAGACAGTGCCCCTTTTCGTAGAGACAGCTGAGACGTTCCTGATATGCCCGGAGACTGCAGGTGCTTAGGAAGACAACATCGGCACCAGTGAGTTGACATGGCGTAATTCGGCGGCTCTGTGAGCTGTTTTGACCTCCGTGTTAGGACAGAAGTGCACCGCGTCTAGGCTTCATTGCGTGCACTTGCCATCCCTGCAAGCATGTGACTGACGCTCTGCCCCAGGGAGTACGACGTTACGGACTACGTATCATGACGCATCCGACGTCAGCAAGTGTATGCAAGGAGGGAAAAGGGCAGAGAAGAGACGAGGCCGAAGGTGTAAGGTGCGGGAGGGGGTGAGGAGGGTGGGGAGAACAAAGGGTAGCACTGGCTTCACCTACATGGATAGGCACAGGTGCCAGCAGCATCCCTGAGGCAGATTTGGTGAAGAATACCGTACACACACATACCAACAGGACTTCGAGAGCGTTGGCACGTCGCTTTCCGCGTGACACAACGATCTTGAGGGGAGGCACGTTTGTCGATACTGCCGATTTCGTGCAATCGACTCAATTCCTCTGCCTGCAAGGGAGAGGTCTGCAAGCTCCTGCGGCTGCGCTTTATTGAGCGGGTAGAGGAAATGAGGAAATGTGGGCAGCTCTACTACCCTCACAAGCGACACCGGCGAGGTTGAGCTACAGCCACAAGCAGATGTCACACACAGAGGCTCTTGTATTGGAAGAAGAAGGAGGAGGCTGCGATGCACCATGTGCGCTTGTGCAGTCGTTGTTGTTTTCTCGCTGTTCTTCCTCCCGCATTCTCCGAAACTGAGAGAGGGGAGAGAGGGGAGAGGGCTACGCCGTTTCTTTGCGGTTTATCGTATTTCCAGCGCTTCCCTTAGTCATCGAGTCATCCTTCTTGGAGGAAGAAGGTCTACAAGAGAGCAGCATGGCGATGGCGCGGTGAGTCTCCCTTTCCCTCTCCCCACAGGCGCATCTTGTGTTTTTTTTTTTCCCTCACGAGCTCTCTCTCGTTTGCCTATTACTCCTCTCTCTTTTTTGGCCGACCTCTGCACACACACAAGTGAATCACCTGCTGCTGCAATACAGTTGCCCCAGCGGGCGTGTTTCTGGCTCTCTCCCCGAGAAGACGTTCTCAGGTAAAGGGAGCGAGACAGAAAGCCATGCCAACAGACAGGATAACAGCAGTGACCACAGCAGAGGCGGGAGAGCAACACCCCCCACGCTCACCCTCTCGAGTGGGTGGGTAGGGCAGAGAAGCAAAACCAAAGCGCCCACAGAGCAGGAGGAGGAGGAGGAGGGGGGAGGGGGGAGACAAGAGGACAGTGCGAGAGAAAAAGAGAGGGGGAGAGACGGGACGAGAGAATCGGACGCTTCAAAGCGCGCTGAGAAGGGCGGGGTGGGGCGGCGCACCGTCAGAGGGAGTCCCACAGCAAAGACAACAAAAAAAGGCGAGAAGAAAAGCAGGCAGAAGGCAAATTCGTAGGCTGCCATTTGGCAAGCGGAGAAGCATCAAAGCGGGGCAGCATACCCCCCCACCCACACACACCCACATATCAACTTTATAGTGTGAGTGGTGCTTGAATGTTGATGACGCGGTTAACAGCGTCAAAGAGCAAACAGAGGGGGGGGGCGCGAACACAGCAGGATTAACCAGACCCCAACGCGACGCCCTCAGAGATGACGCAGGCGTGTGTGCCCCAAATGGTTCGATGAAGAAAAATGAAATGAGTGGGTGGCGCAGACGCGTTCGCACAGCTCAGGCAATAAAGAAAAGATCGAGGGAAACAGCCACGAGCCGCAGTTGAGTCGCAGTAAGTCTTGGCGTCGCGTGGTGGTGGCGTGGGGAGGGGAGGGGCCACAAACTGGTGCTCGACAACATAGCATCCAAACGCACCTTGTGTAAACACTAAATCAGTTTCTGGACAGGAATCGTTGCTAAAGTTTCGTTCCGCTGCCAACGCCGGTCGCTCAGAGGGATTTGCGGATGGAAGTCTGCGCACCACGAGCTTGACACTCTCGCTGTACTTCTTAACAACTATGTAAAGTTACTCAATATGAACGATAACGCGAGTCGTCACTACAACCTCAGAGAACACGTACCAGTTAGGCTTTCAAGACCCTATTAGATCCTCCCCCGGGGCGAAGCGGCTGCCCCTCCTCCCCAGCTACTCACTTCCACGCCAGTTTGCGGGAGATCGCCTCCAAGGACATCAGCCCGTAGTACAACATGCAGTACTGAAGTTTAGGCAGCGCACCGGCTGCCATGACAGGAAACACAAAGCACGTGAGCCACATCCTCAACACCCTGCGCTTAACCGTGTGATAAGGGTAGAATCGCTTCAGTCGCGGAATGCCATCCGCCTCCCCCAGCACGCTGTCGAGGTACGCGCAGCTGTGCCCGTGTGGCCACGTACATGCTGAGAAACCGCTGCAGAGAGAGCACCGAGTTCTGAGACCAGCGCTGTCAAGGCTGTAAGACGTCCGCAGCCTGTATGCACATCGCGTATAACGCCACTGGTTGCGGGCACACTGAAGACACAACCCAGTCCTCCATAGACACCCGACAAATGATCCCCAGCATGATGTTGGGATGCCCCAGTGCCTGGTACGTGAAAAGTAGCTTCTTCAGCATCCCCACCGAGCCCCGAGTCGCTTCGCACACAGGCACAACACTGCACCGTGTGTCCGACATGGGACCCAGTGGCGCATCACGAATGGCTTTGGCTACAACAGGATGAACCTCACGATACATCAGGTAGCTGACGGAGCATAGCGCTCCAGCAGAGCCCAGCGCCAATACTCGTTTCTGCCACATAGACACTGGGGTGGACTTGATGTCGCCTCGGCGACGCGCAAGATGCCATTGCAGCCCATGCTGGTCCCGTATCCACGCAGGCATCGAGGGCACCACAGAACGGAAGGTGCTGGTGCCGTCTGGCATAGCTAATACATAGCGCTCCCGCACATCAGGAAACCGCTGCCGCGATGTCAGCGAGGGGCCGGTGCACTTCTCTTCCCTCGGGCGGACCTTCTGAGGCACGCCCGCGTCCCCTTCAGCGTGCAGAGGTGCGCGCTGGCACTGCGCGCCGGTCTCGCTGCCCGGCGGCTTGGTGTCGCGTAGCACTGCGTCGATTCCGAGCGGACAGAGGCGCGCCTTGCACAGCGGCTCCGTGATGCGCCACCGCACGCGGTGCTCGCACTCGCGCACCAGCCGCACCACCTGCTCCGACACGGCGCCGCCCGTCGCGGCGCTGGCAGCCGCCTCGCGACGCATGCTCGGCGGCAGCAGCCCGGGCTCCAGGTCCTCGATCTCGGCGACGCCGCGGTAGGCGTTCAGCGCGCCGGCGTAGTCGCCGCGCAGCATGTGCGCGAAGCCGTCACAGCAGCAGCGCGCGTACCGCTGCCACGCCGCGTCGCCCACCACGCGCCCGGGCAGCGCCTCGTACAGCACCACCACCTCGCTGTCCAGCCCCGCGCGGCCCGTGCGCAGCACATCCACGGGGATCAGCCGCACGCCGTGGTCCACGGTGCCGCAGCCGCGGCTCCTGCGGCGCACCTCCGCGCGCAGCAGCGTCGCCGTCTCCTCCGTCACGGCCACGCGCACGCCGATGCGCTGCGGCACGCGGCCCAGCGCGCGCTGCACGTCGCGGCCAAGCGCCACCTGCAGCGTCTGCTCGCTGCCGGCGGGGCAGTACTGCCCGCACGTGAACAGGCTCGTGTCCAGCAGCGCGTGCACGTCCGGCATGGGCGACGCACCACCGCCCCGCGCACTGGCGCCGCTGCCGCCCTGTGCGTCCACCCAGCTCACCAGGTCCAGCGCGAAGGCAGCGGCGCGGCGTGCGTCCTGCGCGGCGTGGCGCCACGTCTCCTCCGGCGGCGCGAGGGCCTGCGGCTGCGGTGCCGGCTGTGCGGCGGGGACGCCGTGCCTCATGGTGGGCGCAGCCACCGGACTCGCTGCTCCCTGTCCACGCGGCAGGTGTGCGCGCACGGCGCTGTGGAAGTGCAGCACGCACGCGTCGGGGCAGACGCGATGCAGCGTGCCGTGGTGCGTGCGGCACAGCTCCTGCACGGCGGTGAGGAATGCGGTGAGTGCGGCCGGTGTGGGGAAGGGGCCGCTGTTGGCGGTGTTGGCTGCGTGTGCCGTTTTCTCGGCCGCCGCGATGAGTCGCTGGCCACGGATCTGGAGAGGCTCCTGCTCTTCGGAGAAAGATGGTGAATGGGGCGAGCTTTGGGCGGTGGTGTGAGATGCGATAGGAGTCGTCGAAACATAGACGACGGTCGAGAGGTGTAAAGACAGCTTCGTGGCTTTTAGTTTGCGGCGCCTCCGATTAGTTAAGGGGCGCGAGGAGCGCTGCGCAGGGCTGTCATACCTGCGGCTGGCCGTGCTGTCCGTGACGCGCTGTCGTAGGCTTTCCGGAACGAAGGCGTCGACATTGCGCAGCTGCTTCATCGTTTCATTGTGTGCTTGGATGAGCGCATCAAACTCCGCAAAGCGAATCAACTTGCTGCCTCCAGCGTGGTAGAGCTGACGGCCGCCGTGCTTGACGCTGGCAAACAGGCTCGCCTGCACGCCGCTGAGGGGCTTCGAGACGGTGCGGTGGATAAGATACCAAAAAGAGAGAGTGAGGAGGAGCACTGTGAAGGCTACGATTCCGTTGTTGATGTGGCGAATGCGCGTCAGCGGCATAGTGATGCTCGTTTGCATGCTGGCATAGATGAGAGGTAGAGAGAGGCCTCCAGACGTTGTGCAGGTCCATGCGGTAACTATGGCAGGTGCGCCGTCGTGCTGGAATTCAACAGTGCTACTGCTGACCCCGTTCTGCAGCGCTGTGAGGTCGACGTACTTGAGTGCAGCGCGCATGAGTGGGTCACGGACATCGCTCACCTTGAGGTAGGTGACATTGGTGCTGAGCAACGGTGTGTAAATGGTGGAGTTGAGGATCGACTGTTGGCCCCAGTTGTTCGACATGATGGTGGGGTCGGGGGTATCGAGGCTTTGGCTGATGAGGAGCGCAATGCGGGCACCTGCGCGCTGCGTCCCGTCGGGCTCACGTAGAAGCCTCGAGGCGTTGATGTACAGGTGCACATAGTCGGTGATCTCCGGCGCTAGGGGGTCTCTGTACTCGATGCCGATTGGTACTTCCATCTCCATGAGGTGCGGCAGAATGGGATGCACACGCCACGCGTTGCGGCGGCCGATGCTCGGGTTGTGGGTGGCCCTGGAGATGGGGGCGATGCTCGTGCTCTCGTTTATAATGCTCGACACGTTACGTGCAGCAAATGGCCACACCATCGCCGCGCGCAGCGGACGCTGGAAGTGGTAGGTGTCCTTGTCGACGTAGTAGGTGGCGTTGACGGTGTGGTTGTAGGATACGTACCCGGCGAGACTGTCCGTCGACTCGTCATCAGTGAACCCATGTATGCAGGCGATTGCCTCTTGGAGTGTGAGGGAGGTGACTGATAATGTGTCGAAGGACGTGTACTTGTCGTACGCCGTGAGGAGGGCGCAGAGTGTTGCAAGTGTGTCCTCGGACTGCATCAGGACTGGGTAGCGTACTTGCAGCGGTAGGATGTGGACGGCAAGGCCGTACGCGGCACTGATCTGCTGGCTCAGCTGCTTGCTGGTGACGTTCACGTGGAGGGCGTGCAGCTTGTGCCATGATTCGAACACCGCGGTGGATAGGAGTGTCTGTGTGACGACAGAAGTGCAGAGGCCGACACTTAAGAGGAGGACGAAGAAGAGAATCGTCCAGAGGATGTCGACGCGGCACACAAAGTCGCAGTACGCGGCGCGCTTTGCGGCGCGGGGCGGGTTCTGCGTGTGCGCGTACAGCGGTGGACACGTCTCTGCTCGCGGCCCTTCACTGCAAGGAACCTGCGCTGTGGTGAGAAGCGTTGCGCTGAGAGAGGGCTCCATGTTGCGCTGGACGAGCAGTGGAGGAAGAGGGAAAAACAGCGATGGGAAGAGTGACAGGGGTTGCAGACGGGTGCGCAGGTATGAATACCCACGCAAGGGTGCCTGTGCTTTGCCGCTGATGGGGCTACGACCTCAGTAGAGGTGCCTGGTGCCGAGGAGGAGAGAGGGCGAAAAGTGAGGGAGTGACGATAGGGAGAAGTGGAGGTGTGTATGCGTGTGCAAGGCAATGAATCGTGGTTGGGAGGAAAGAATCGTCGCGGACAAAGCGGGATGCACTAAGACAGGCGATAAGAGAAGAGAAAAAGGCCTGTTCTACTACATGACGATGTGGAGAGAGAGAAATTACCGCATTCCGCACCACAGGAGTGCCTTGCGCATACCTGTGCTTATTGTGTACCAGATCCCCCGAGCTGAGTGCTGCATGAGCTCATTTTTACCTGCGTACTGATGTATATGGAGTTTTGCAAGGGGGGAGAAGTCGTGACAGCGGAGGCGCTGCCAGTGAGATGAGACCATCCAAAGAGAGAGCGGACGAAATTGAATGGGGTGTGGGGGTGAGGAAAGGTAAAGCCAGTAAAATGAAAGAACGGGATGAGAGAAATGGGGAGCAGCTATCCAAGGCGATGGCACCGTAGAAGTACTGTGCACTTGGGATGATGGCGACTGCGATATACCTGCGCTGAAAAAACCGCTTCGAAAAAGGAAAAGAGCAAAATGTAGAACCGCTGTGCTGAGCCCTTCACAACCGATAGAGGAGGCGCAAACGTAATGGATGTGCAGTGTGCTTCCAGCAACGAGCTGCGCATACACACTCCCTCGAGCGCACGTCGCAGTTTTTCTGCAGCAGCTGCCCAGCAAAGGAACGACCGTAGAGCAACGGCACGCGCACACACACACACACGCACTCTCACTGTCTGTGTGTTACTGCGTACTTCCTGGTGAGCACTGTGAGAGGCATGAAAAAGTGAGAAGAGAGCAGAGAAAAGAGAGCAAGCGCCTATGCTTGCGTGCGTGCATAGATGGGAAAGGGAGAGGAGGCGTGGTGCAGGAGCGCTGGCTAAGCTGGATGACTTCAGGTATGCAAGATGATCATAGAGAGAGAGTGGGGGGGGGCAGGAATCCGCGTGGCAGAGGGGTGCTGGTCTTCAGGTTTACATGAGGGCGAGAGCGAGAGAGAAAGGTGAGCTGATGCCAGGGAGAGAGAGTTCTTCACATTGCTATGGAAGGCGAGGAGGGGAAGGGATGAAGAGAGGAAACCGGAGGAAGATGAGGGTTATAATAAAAGGTTAGTAAAACAACAACAAGAAGTCTGATGGGGCGGAACTGATGCGCAATACTAACATCAGACAGACAATATGAGCCTCTATCAAGGGTAAGCATGAAGAAGAAGAGACCGGATGGAGAAGAGGTAGTACGAGGGGGATGGAGGTGCGGCCGAACTTGAAGTATGTAGAGGTCTTAGAGTCGGTTTAGAGAGCCGCAGAAGGAAGGTGATAGGGGATTATAGCCTGAGTAGGTTGTTCGAGGGAAGGAACGCTCTCGAACGCCCGTTACTGTAAAAACAATGACAGCAGGGGTATCTGCTCGACCTTGGCGTCAGTTCTGTTGGCTGTCGTTCAGCTGTTCTTACGTTCCTCGAAGAGTCAAAAAAGCGATGAAAGAAGAGATAACTTGCCGAGTTCGATCAGCGTTCACTCAAATGGGATCCGGAATGCGTTCACAGTACCCCTGCCACTGCTTTTTTTTTATTTTTTTTTTTATTTTTATTTTCATTGGTGGCGTTCGTTTTGGGGATTTCTGTTTTGTCTTCGAAGTTCCCCCCGATTCGACCCAAAAGCTCGTCCGCAACGGCAGAGAGAAGCAAAGCGTCTTGAGTGCCGGTTGGAGCAGGGTCGGGAGCATTTGCCGCTCCTTCACACAATG
>NC_009323.2:903234-916818 GCF_000002845.2 Leishmania braziliensis MHOM/BR/75/M2904
TGCCGCCATGAAAGAAGGCTGAAAGAAGAACATGTCGCGGGCTCCTGGGTGATGGAGGCTCGCGGGCTTTGGTTCATTCACTCAGGCTTCCAGGTCTTCCCTTTCTCCTTGTAGCGCCGTTGCTCATGAGAACCTCAGCTGTACTACACACAAGGTTTTACAGAGATGCACACAGCACTGCCAAAGGTGAGGTCTTTCAGTCTTGTGGCGTTCACCAAGTCGAAGGTTGCTTGCGTGGAGCTCACAAGCCGCTTCATCCTTCACCGGATGAAAGTTGATCGCCTTTTGTTCATGTTTGTGTGGCCAAGTCCCTTGATGCTCTCCAGCGATGGGAGTCTGTATTCACAGCTGGAAGTCTTTGGCGAGCGTTGCGAACGTGAGTGGAAAAGAGAGCCCAACATACGGGGTTGGGAAGAGGGGATGCACAGAAGTGGGATTACAGAGAGGAAGTAGCTCAGCCACGTTGCGGTGAGAAAAGAGGGCACAGCAGAGAAGGATATGCGCAATTCAATCGCGCATACCCGCCCGCACTCGTCATTGTCCCGCCCCCCCCCTTCTGCAGACGTGAGCAGAGGTGTGGGCTAACAGCCGTGTGCGACCGCCACCGTCCCCTTTCACCACACGGAAAAGACACGCGCATTGCGGCTCACTTCTTCTTTGCGCTTTTTTTGGGTGCCTTTTTTGATTTTTTTTGTTTTTTTTTCTTCGCTCGCCCTCGTTCGGCATAAAGAACTCCGGGGGGGGGATGTACAACACGCCGACAGGGGGCTACGAAGAACACGAAATGGGGGAAACCCGACACTGAGGCCTGTTAAGGAGTGCCAACATGCGTCCTCCTCTCTCTTACACACACACACACACACGCACACATGTGGAGAACGCGATATGCACGCCGAGTAGACTTTAGAACAGGAGAGAAGGAATCAAACTATCATCACCACAGCCCAGACAGCCCACCATTACACACGCTCACCCACTCCACCTCCGCTTTTCTTCTCATTTTGTTTTGTTCTGAGAGGAGCCCCAAACCGATTCCAACATCAAAGGCAACGCGGTTGCAACTTACGGCATCGTGTGGGGTACGCGAGGTCGAGGAAGTAAGACGAGCGGCATCCTAAGGAGAGATGAACAAAAGAGGCGACATGAATGAATACCCTCTGCGTCCCATTTTTCTCCCTCCTTTTAATCTTCTTACGAACAGACTTACGTGTTCACATCTTATCTGCAACAGGCAGAAACAATCGCGGGCGGGGGTCGAAGATATTCAAGGACCGGTCCTCCGCACTTCACCCGTGCGTACCTTTTCGCTGGTCTACGCACAGCTGCTACACGCCAAGGGTGAACGCATTCGGATTCTCGAAAAGAGAAAAGAATAAAGGGCTGACAAGCGCAGTTGAATGAGTGGCAGCGCCTGTGCGCCGCGAAAGGAGCGCCGGCCACAAAGACAAACGTGTTGCGTCCTTTTTAAGTATCGTCACGGGAAACTACGCGCACATGGAGAGGCGCACATCCGCCTAACACCCCCTCCACCCCCACTGAAACGCTTTCGCTTCCCTTTCTTATATTCCACGGGAGTGATAGACCCGCCCACCTGGCTGCCCACGTACGGCGGCACATCGAACAGAAAAACAAAAGAAGCAAAACAATAAGTACAGGGCGCTATCAGTTCTCTCTTAGATCTTCCTTGGCAGCCTACCCCAAGCCGCACCGTCGGCGCGGCTGCACTTTCGCTCACCAGCACGAGAAAAAAAAAACAAAAAAAAACGCAGAGGAAAAACTAAAACTTCACTACGCAATCAAATCGTTTCGTAGATGGTGCCGGCGGTGCCAAATACAATGCCGACAACGCCACAGATCAGCAGCAGGTACGTGTTCAGGTACGTGAACCAACCCACCTGCGCCACCGTGAAGCTACCCGAGTACATGACGAACAGCGCGGGGAAGACAAAGGCGATGAAGCCGCCACTGATCGCGCCAGCAAAACCGAAGACGGTGTTGATGTTCGGGATGAACAGGCCGCACAGCAGCGACGCGACGGAGAGGGCGAGCACGACGAGCAGGTGCTGCCAGAACGGGATGTTGTCCACGTACGTCGTGTCCTCGGTGGTGTTGTCCACGTACTCCTCGTCCACGGAGTCCTCGTTGAGGGAAGTGGACGGATTGCGGTCCTTCGTCGCCTCCGCGGGGCCGTGGTTGTTGTCCGCCCCGACGAGACCGTCGGACTGGACGACGGCGATGTCCGCCATGGCCACGACCGGATTCGCGCTGCACTGGGCGGTAGCAGCGGCGCAGCCATCGACAGCGCCGAGCTCCTCCGCAGCGCCTGCGACCGCCGCAGCGGGGCGGTTGCGGTAGCGGTGCTGGAAGCCGATCAGGTAGTACAAGGAGTTGCGCGCCGCAATGCCGAGCAGTGCGTAGGCGACGCACAGCTTGACCATGATGCCAACGTAGGCGATCATGATGTCCACCTCATCGAATGGGTTGAACATGAGCAGCAGCGACTTGCCCAGCAGGTTCTTGCTGCCAAAGTCAAGGTAGCCGAACACGGCGACCAGCAGGTACAGCGTGCCGCACATCATCATGCCGATGAACGCTGCCAGCGTGTAGTTCTTCGCCGTGCGAATCTCCGGCCTGAAATCCCAGAAAACCTCGCACGCGTTGATCTGACAGACGTACGCAAACATAAAGATGCCCACGGTGTGGATTACAGAGTTGCCTGTGCGAAAAAGAAACACGGTATTGTGCTCCAGCTTGTCATCATCCACTTGATTGCCGGACAGCCGCACGTGCTTGGACGTTTCGGGCAGTCCGTGCCGGATGCTGTGCACGACAGCCATAATGACGAAGTACACAATAAACATCACCGCGAGAGCGGAGGCGTAGCGGAGCGAGTCGACATGCTTCGGAATGAGCAGCGGCAGCATCACGAAGAGCCAAATGATGACTGTGAAAACGCGGTTGCCCTGCGTGGTGGCGAAGAATTGGATCGCGCTGTTGTCGGGGTGCTGCTTTGCCGCACCGGCGAACATGGGTGTAATGGAGTTGCCGGCGCTGATGACGTACGTGACGCACCCGGAAAAGCCGTAGAACCAGCGAATGAACGCGGCCCAGTAGGAGAAGGCGTACTTTCCGGCCGGGAAGAGCCAGCGCGCCATGCCCTCGAAGCTCTTGATGCGCGTATTCTGCGCCGCGAGTGCGAGGATGTACATGGAGAACACGGAGAAGTACGTGATGACGATGAGGTAGAGGGTGGCGAGAATGAGACCTGCCGAGTCGGTCGCCGACGGCAGACCAAGGATGCCGGCGCCGATGGACGCACTCGCCATGTTGAAGGCGGCGGAGAGAATGCCGCCAGGCGGAATGATGGTGCACACCGCCTTGATGACGCCGTCGCGGATGCACTGCAGAACACCAAGGCATCCCGTGCGGCGCGGCTGCGAGTGCGACGGGCGTTGGAAGCGCTGCCCTGCGCGCCGCGCCTCCGCCGGCAGACTAGTCGTGCTCGTGACGCCCACCATCGTCACGCTCTTCCGCGGGGAGTCCAGCGCGACACCTCTGTGGCTGCTGATGCGGTCGGGGAACTCCTCGCGCTGTCGCGTTCGATGGTGGTGGGGAGGCTTCACGGATGGCTGGCTTGACATTAGTCCCCACTCTCTTGGAATGGAAGACAGAAGCGAGGGAGGGAGGGGTTGGGGAGGAGAGGGCAGAAGACGACGCTGGCTGCGTCTCTACCAGCAGATGCGCTGAGGGCAGAGGAGAGAAGAGGCGGTGAGAGAGAGAGAGGGTTGGCCAAAAAGACAGCCGCGGCCCGTGCATGAGGCGGTGCCGAGGAGAGGGGGCGTGGGGCATACAGGCGTGTCGCCGTGTCGAGCGGAGGGAGGGGGGGGGCGCAGGGATACTGGCAGCGGCGCTGGAGAGGGTCCGCAGCGAGCGGAGCAGAAGGGGAAAATGGGGTGCCGCAGAGAGGACACACTGCCGTGGCGTAGCGTCGCCTGCTGGCTTGTCTGAAGCCGCATGCGCTGCTCCGGAGAGGAGACGACTTCGTGCGTGCGAGCCCCAACACCGCCGTTGAGCTCTCGTGCCCCACGGGTCTAGCCGCGCATTGCTCTGCCTTGGCTGCCTCCGGCTCGATGGCGTGGGACAGGGAGGCGGCGCGGTGGGGAGTGAAAGAGGGGCCGCTGCTCCAACATCTGCCGCACAGTACAGCGGCGCTGAGGAAACGCCGTGCATGCCCGCGGGGAACAAACCTGCTTGGTGTTACCTCGATGCGGCGCCGTGAGAGCCCCCTCCAGCCCACCTCGCGCTGTCTCTTCACCAGCTTCATCCATGCCAGCACCGTTCGACTCGCAGCGCCAGCGGCGCAGGCTGGAGAAACGCTGTAGCATCGCGCCCTACAGCGGAGGTCAAGACGGCCCCGTAAAGAGCCACTGTTCGAAAGAGCACGGGCACTTGCCACGGGGCTGCAGCTCTCCGCGTCTCTACTCAGCACCCCCACCCCCGCACGTCGAGCAAGAGCCTCACGGCGCCTTCACAGAACCCTTGCGATGCCGCAAAGCGCCAGAGGGGAGACGGCGACAGCGCGCAAGACGCTGCGCGAGCCAGGATCGCCAGCCTCGGATCTCCGCACCCTCCCACTGCTTAAACAGGCGCGCAAGGGCGGGGAGTGGCCGGAGAACGAGCACGCACCGACTCGCGCTGCATCACATCACGCCAACGCACTCGCACAGCAGGGCTCGGCCCCTGGCGGCCAGCTACAAGCTCCCGCGCCGCCCACAATACACAGAGGCCCAGCCACTGGCACACTAGCGCATGCCGGGTGTCTCCAGGGCACCCGCGCCCGTAGCGCCGCGTGTCCGCCTGCTGCTCGGAGGAAGGGCCGAGCGGTACGGCGCTGCAGGCATATGCGGCGGCACGTGCGCGGCTGCGGTGAGCGAGTCATGGGCACGCGCTATGTGTGCCTCTCGGCCATCCCGGGACGAGACGAGCGCTCCCCGTGGCCGCATGAGGGGGAGGTGGGAGGCATGTGCGCTGTTGCGCGGGTACTGAGTAGCCGATGCCATGAAGGGAGGGGGGCCAGGAAGGTGGGCGAGTGGGGGTTGTGTGAGGCGAGGGGTGCGCTGCACGCGTTGCCTTGCTTGCTTTCGGCTGTGGCGGTAGGCGGCGTGCGTGTGTGTGTGGGGAGGGATTGGTGCGCTTCGGTGATGGCGGCCAGCGCTCCCCGGTGGCGAGGCAGCTGTGCTCGCAATTGGCGTTCTCGGCCTCCGCTTGTTTGCGACTCGCTGGACTGCGTGCGGGCGCGCGTCTCAGGCGCCGCCTTGCGCTCCCAATGCGCTGCGGAGGAGAGGAAAGCGGAGGCACAGGGAGAGGTGCGCCTGGGGCCGCTGGCGCTCGACACCGCCCTGAGCGCAGAGAGGCGAGAGAGGAGCAGGTGCCTGCATGCGCTCGCCCTCACCGCAGTGGCATACACTCGTGTACACGCCGCCGCATGCGTACCAAAGCACGGATCGTGGGTGGGGGAGATCCACGGGGGAGGTGTGAGGCGGGAGGGGGAGGGGCAGGGAAAGGCCCGTTGCCCCCTCCTCCACGCCAACGCTCGGGGTGGGGTGATTTGTGCGGCGCTGCTTAATGAGGCCCTTTCAATGCACACGTGCTGCCATACAACACGAGTCCAAGTCCACTCTGCCCGGCCTGTCGCGGGCGCATCGCGTCGTGCGAAGCGGCACTAGACACGCGTTACACCACTGCGCCGACTCAGGCACCTGAGCACGGCCGCTGCCTCAAACACCACCCATCCGCCTTGCAGTTCGCCCCACAGCCGCTCCCGCTGTGCCGGCCACCACCTGGTGCGTCACTTGCGGTGGCGCAGGCCCCCCGCGCCAGTGGGCAGTGGGGCCCGATGGGACACGTTCGAGCCGCACTGCCACTCTGCCCATCCAATGGATGGCGCAGACGTCCTCACTGCCGCAGGCCGCGCCGTCGAGGACATGAGCGCCGGCATCCCTAGCGATCCGTTGCTCTGACCTCGTTGCGTCGTAGGTGCCTCACCCTCTCACCGCCAGAAGTGGCTCGGCGCTGCCAGGGAGAGGGAGGCTGCTTGGCTCACCCACAGAGTGGGGCACTGGACCCCGAAGACTACGCAATGAGGTGTGTGTCCCCTCGGCATCGAGGCATCACAGAATTAAAGAAGAGTATACGTGTGAAGGAGGGAAGGAGCGGGAGGCATTAACGACGAATTTGAGTCGTCACGGAGTGATGCCCTTACCGAAGTGTAGAGGAAGCTGAACCTGCATGGATGTCCTTCGGGGAGGGGGGGGGCTAGTGGGAAGGAAAGTGAGAGCAGGAGTTGAAGGATGAAAGGAGAGCAAAAGAAAGAGAGACCCGTAGAGAACGAGGGGAGCAGGACACCATCACTGAAGAAAACGAAGCTCGATACAATTGGATGGGGAGGGCAGCTGCATACTTCGGCCTAGTACGTGTGGGGGAGATGGCGCAGGCAGAGTAGAAGAGGGTGGGGGACGGGGGTCGGCCTTCACTGTGTGCGTGTGCATGTCTTTTTTTTGTTGTTTTCCGCTTGCCTCCTTTGAGTTGCGCAGCAGCGTTTCCTGCGTGTCGAAGAGGGGGTCCCACAAAAAAATGACATGCGTCCAACGGTGATGGACAGCAGCAGAGGAGAGGGAAAATACTGAGCACCCTCCCCCCCAGAGAGAGAGAGAGAGAGTTGTACGTGCAGAAGAGCACAGGGGGAGGCACGATCAAAAAGCGCTCCTGGGCAGCGAGAAGGTTTACCTAGGGAAAAACATAGTACACACTGAAAGGGGGAGGAAAAGATAGCGAGGGCCTCGTGAAGCAAGCGGACATGCCTCCCTTTCCAGAGAGAGAGACACACACACACGCACGCCAGCAAAGAGGTACCGGAAGGGAGAACAGAATAGACTGAGTTAACTGCTCAGCTGCAGTGATTACGGTTTGCAAAGTGGATCAAGTCAGACGTGAAACAACAGAGAAGTGTAGGGATGTGCAGTATCGAGAGAGTTAGACTCCTTTCCTTAATCCCCCCCCCTCTCTCCTCCTGTGGTCGTACGCACATCTGTCTCTCATACACAGTGAGCCGGGGACACATTGTCGACGAGACTGGCGCCAACAGGTTGCCAACACGAGTGAAACGAGAAATGAAAAACACCAGACGCCACGCTGTACACTGACAAAGCGGCGATGCGCACATAGAAATTGAGAAGGAACAGTTCATCCACGACTTCTCCACGCTGGCCTATATTGCTTTCCAAGACGCTACCACACCCCAGGCACAGGCCACATGACGTGGACGTCATGTAGATGGAAGAAACGCTTGCGAGCTGGTCCAGTGACACTTTCTACTCGACTCTCGAGGGACGTGTTTTGCGTACCAGCCCATAAAACTCACGACTTCAATCACATGTATCATCGTCGGAAGTAGAGACAGCCAATTCGTCTTCCTCCAATGTGAGCCCAGCCTGCAGCAGCATTTCCTTGCTCGTCTCCCGTACTTCCATCGCAGTGGGGCGCTCGGAAGGGTCAAGTGAGAGGCAACGTATGATGGATTCCACTACATGTCTGCTGTAGTTGTCGACCACATCCGAACCTCTCAGGAGATCTACATTCACTACGACACGGCCCTGCACCAGCGCATCGCTGAACGGCTTCCCGCCAGCCTTCATTAGCTCTGCGAGCTCTGCTGAAGTCCCGAACGACTGGCCGTCCTCGCAGGTGGCCCACTTCCAGCAGGGCTCCTTTGTCAATGCCTCGACAGTCGAGAGTCCAAAGCAAAACATGTCACACTGCGGAGTGGGCAGAGCGCCAGTGGCCATTCGTGGACTTATGTAGCACGTTTGATGTACGTAGAAGAGCTCGCATGCCGCTTTCCTGTCACCTGAGTGCCCAGTTAAGCGGCACTTGCCATCCGCGCTAACGAGGACGTTGTCGAGGCACACGCCGCCGTGCGCGATTCCCCGCTCGTGTAAATACGACAGAGCGGTGAGGGCGTGAAGACCGAAGCGGTTGATGGTCACCGCCTTTACACGTGGATAGCGGAAAATGAGCTCACGCAGTGTGCCGCCAGGGCTGAACTCCCAGATAGACATCATTCCACCCTCGATTGACTCTGAGAAGCCAAGACAGAGCAGAAGGTTTGGATGGCGCAGCTGCTGGTGCTTCTCGAACAACCGTCGCGCCGCAGCTTCTTGGCATGAGCTGGGAACGAAGATGGGGGTAGCGCTGCGCAGTGTGTCCGACATGGGACCCAGTGGCGCATCACGAATGGCTTTGGCTACAACAGGATGAACCTCACGATACATCAGGTAGCTAACGGAGCATAGCGCTCCAGCAGAGCCCAGCGCCAATACTCGTTTCTGCCACATAGATACTGGGGTGGACTTGATGTCGCCTCGGCGACGCGCAAGATGCCATTGCAGCCCATGCTGGTCCCGTATCCACGCAGGCATCGAGGGCACCACAGAACGGAAGGTGCTGGTGCCGTCTGGCATAGCTAATACATAGCGCTCCCGCACATCAGGAAACCGCTGCCGCGATGTCAGCGAGGGGCCGGTGCACTTCTCTTCCCTCGGGCGGACCTTCTGAGGCACGCCCGCGTCCCCTTCAGCGTGCAGAGGTGCGCGCTGGCACTGCGCGCCGGTCTCGCTGCCCGGCGGCTTGGTGTCGCGTAGCACTGCGTCGATTCCGAGCGGACAGAGGCGCGCCTTGCACAGCGGCTCCGTGATGCGCCACCGCACGCGGTGCTCGCACTCGCGCACCAGCCGCACCACCTGCTCCGACACGGCGCCGCCCGTCGCGGCGCTGGCAGCCGCCTCGCGACGCATGCTCGGCGAAAAGTTGAAGTTGATGAAATGCGGGAGGACCTTTCGCTGAATCTACATCGAGTGTGCATCGATGCACTGAGTACCAGCAGCGTAGTAATCGGCCAGCTTGAGCACCGCGCAGCTACTGTACCTACTCAAGATGGTAGTAGGAACGATATGTGCGCTATATGGTTGCTTGGCAGGCGTTGTCAGAATCAACGAGAGCATGCCTGCCATCGGGTACACAGATTAGGTGTTTTAGAGGGTGTAGCTGTTGGGAATAGGCCCGCTGACGTGCTTTGTGGCTCAATGACGACGTCTCTGTTTAGGCAGTTGACGGCCCCTCGCAGCTGGGCTTGACGTCACCACGAGCCCCTCCAAATTGGTTGCCTTTGACGAACTCGTCCAGGGCTGCAGAGAGTTGCTCGCGCCCCTTCCAGCAGCAGCGCCATAGCCTGTCAACGACAAAGGGGCGTGACCGCTGCTGCTATTTGGCGTGTACGCTCTGCACCCTCCTCGTAGCGCCCCACGGACGCCTCTACACGTTCAACATGAGGGGTGTGCCAGCTGTCTATCCCTTCTACCCACACGCGCTTGCGCGGCCGAGGAGGCGAGAAAGCCCTAGACGAGAAATATAGCGCAGAGGGTCAGGATGTAAACATCAGTGCAGGAAATAGACCACCAGAACACACCACAGCTACCACTGCACTTCTTGTTGGCTAGTAAACCGCCTTCATCTATCACCGAGAGCGGTGGCGGTGCCTGTGAGATAGAGTGTCAGGAGGAATGTCCGGGGTAGGTTGTGCCGCGATGCTCTGGGACACTACAGTCAGTCTCGTAGCCCCCTGTGAGAGAGGGGCAGAGGAGCGTGAATCAGGTTAGTGGCGTGGTCGCTAGATACCGGATTCACTGCCAGTAGTAGTGAGAGGGGTGGGTGAGAGTACAGTGGTCGCTTAAAAAGAGAGCCGACAAACAAAGCGCCACACATGAGTGTGCGACAGGGGCAACTGCAAGAGAGAGAGAGCGACCGCTGTGGTACACCTTAGTTGCACACTCGCCAGCCACGGCCTTGAGAGAAAAACAAAAGGTCGCTGAAACAGTCCAACAACAAAGTCGAGGTTAGGCAAAGAGTGCAGTGATGGAGGGGGTTGCAGGGGGCAGGCGTATATATGCACAGACATACCCCCCTACTCTCCACAGAAGGGGGAGAGAAAGTGGCGTTGGGGGTCTCACCTGGTCACCAGGGGACGGCCGTGCACATACACACGTGAGTGTCCGGGGAGCACCTCCGGGCGTATGGCGATTCGTTCTGCCTTTTGGTCGGGTACTTCGACTCACGAGGCGGTAGCTAGAGGCCCCTCCTCCATCGCGAGGCGAACGCGGGCGTTGCGAGGCGCAAGTGAAGTGCGGGCGAGATGAGCTCAGGCAGGAAAGCGAGACTTGCGGCTGCCAAGGGGGCGACAGCAGGGAGAGAGAGTTAAAGGCGAGGGCACCGAGTGGAGAATGCCACCGACGAGGCCATTAGGGGCCGCTGCGGTTCCGTCTGGCTTCCACCGTTTTTCTTCACTACGGTCGGGAAATTCACCGCTCGGGCACGCAAAGAAGGGGCTAAAGCAACGAGGGAGAGACGCTATCACAGATGCACCAGCGGCCGGACACGCGCACGCACACACGCGAGCAGAGCAGCAGCTGGCAAGCCCCACTGGAGGGAAGCGCTTGTGTGCCCAACCAAAGGAGGGAGGGGGCGAGGCGGCTGATATACATATATATATATATATATCCGCATATAGTCTGGGAGGTAGGGGGTGGTGAGGGGGGCAGGGCAGGAAAGCGAGAAAGGGTGGTGGCCTGGCCGACGGCGCGTCAGCGTGTTGCGGGCTTTCTTGGCCAGTCCTGTTCGACACTGCGCGCATGTGTGCAGATCTCACGGTGTAGCAGTGCGGGGACGGACGGAACGGGCCGACGCAAGGCAAGAGGAAGAGAGCTGTGCGTGCCGGTGGCAGCGCCCACTCAGGCGCGCAGTCGGCTAGCCCAGCAGCGCCGCGTAGCGTTGGTGATGATGGGAGCAAAGGGGAGGCAAAGAGGCACACATGCACCCACGCGTACGCACGCAGCGCGAGGTGCTGCGATGGCAAAGGCGTTCGCTCGCCCTCTGCAAAGCGAGTGAGACGGAGGACGACATGGCTGTCCCCTTTCGCGTCTCCTCCCCCGGCTGCCTGTGGGCGTATCTTGTGCGTCGGAGGGCCACTGAAACACCGACGCTGCGTGCGGCACCCGGCACCCCCAGCCTGCCCATCGGCTCACTGCACCAGGCCAGCAAGAGAGCGGGAAACAACGCGTGGCTCGCATGTCTGACGCACCAAGACACGCGGTCCGACAAAACACCGTCCGCTCAACCGGCGCCCGGCCAGCGTGCCAACAGAAGGGGCCGCTTGCATGCTCGAAGAGAGCAGAGTTACAAATACACAAAGTAGCACAGCCACGGCTGCTCGCACTGTGAGGTAAAGCAGAGGTACCCGCGCCACCTAAATCGTCATGTAGATGGTGCCGATGGTGCCAAATACAATGCCGACAACGCCACAGATCAGCAGCAGGTACGTGTTCAGGTACGTGAACCAACCCACCTGCGCCACCGTGAAGCTGCCCGAGTACATGATGAACAGTGCGGGGAAGACAAAGGAGATGAAGCCGCCACTGATCGCGCCAGCAAAACCGAAGACGGTGTTGATGTTCGGGATGAACAGGCCGCACAGCAGCGACGCGACGGAGAGGGCGAGCACGACGAGCAGGTGCTGCCAGAACGGGATGTTGTCCACGTACGTCGTGTCCTCGGTGGTGTTGTCCACGTACTCCTCGTCCACGGAGTCCTCGTTGAGGGAAGTGGACGGATTGCGGTCCTTCGTCGCCTCCGCGGGGCCGTGGTTGTTGTCCGCCCCGACGAGACCGTCGGACTGGACGACGGCGATGTCCGCCATGGCCACGACCGGATTCGCGCTGCACTGGGCGGTAGCAGCGGCGCAGCCATCGACAGCGCCGAGCTCCTCCGCAGCGCCTGCGACCGCCGCAGCGGGGCGGTTGCGGTAGCGGTGCTGGAAGCCGATCAGGTAGTACAAGGAGTTGCGCGCCGCAATGCCGAGCAGTGCGTAGGCGACGCACAGCTTGACCATGATGCCAACGTAGGCGATCATGATGTCCACCTCATCGAATGGGTTGAACATGAGCAGCAGCGACTTGCCCAGCAGGTTCTTGCTGCCAAAGTCAAGGTAGCCGAACACGGCGACCAGCAGGTACAGCGTGCCGCACATCATCATGCCGATGAACGCTGCCAGCGTGTAGTTCTTCGCCGTGCGAATCTCCGGCCTGAAATCCCAGAAAACCTCGTACGCGTTGATCTGACAGACGTACGCAAACATAAAGATGCCCACGGTGTGGATTACAGAGTTGCCTGTGCGAAAAAGAAACACGGTATTGTGCTCCAGCTTGTCATCATCCACTTGATTGCCGGACAGCCGCACGTGCTTGGACGTTTCGGGCAGTCCGTGCCGGATGCTGTGCACGACAGCCATAATGACGAAGTACACAATAAACATCACCGCGAGAGCGGAGGCGTAGCGGAGCGAGTCGACATGCTTCGGAATGAGCAGCGGCAGCATCACGAAGAGCCAAATGATGACTGTGAGAACGCGGTTGCCCTGCGTGGTGGCGAAGAATTGGATCGCGCTGTTGTCGGGGTGCTGCTTTGCCGCACCGGCGAACATGGGTGTAATGGAGTTGCCGGCGCTGATGACGTACGTGACGCACCCGGAAAAGCCGTAGAACCAGCGAATGAACGCGGCCCAGTAGGAGAAGGCGTACTTTCCGGCCGGGAAGAGCCAGCGCGCCATGCCCTCGAAGCTCTTGATGCGCGTATTCTGCGCCGCGAGTGCGAGGATGTACATGGAGAACACGGAGAAGTACGTGATGACGATGAGGTAGAGGGTGGCGAGAATGAGACCTGCCGAGTCGGTCGCCGACGGCAGACCAAGGATGCCGGCGCCGATGGACGCACTCGCCATGTTGAAGGCGGCGGAGAGAATGCCGCCAGGCGGAATGATGGTGCACACCGCCTTGATGACGCCGTCGCGGATGCACTGCAGAACACCAAGGCATCCCGTGCGGCGCGGCTGCGAGTGCGACGGGCGTTGGAAGCGCTGCCCTGCGCGCCGCGCCTCCGTCGGCAGACTAGTCGTGCTCGTGACGCCCACCATCGTCACGCTCTTCCGCGGGGAGTCCAGCGCGACACCGCTGTGGCTGCTGATGCGGTCGGGGAACTCCTCGCGCTGTCGCGTTCGATGGTGGTGGGGAGGCTTCACGGATGGCTGGCTTGACATTAGTCCCCACTCTCTTGGAATGGAAGACAGAAGCGAGGGAGGGAGGGGTTGGGGAGGAGAGGGCAGAAGACGACGCTGGCTGCGTCTCTACCAGCAGATGCGCTGAGGGCAGAGGAGAGAAGAGGCGGTGAGAGAGAGAGAGGGTTGGCCAAAAAAACAGCCGCGGCCCGTGCATGAGGCGGTGCCGAGGAGAGGGGGCGTGGGGCATACAGGCGTGTCGCCGTGTCGAGCGGAGGGAGGGGGGGGGCGCAGGGATACTGGCAGCGGCGCTGGAGAGGGTCCGCAGCGAGCGGAGCAGAAGGGGAAAATGGGGTGCCGCAGAGAGGACACACTGCCGTGGCGTAGCGTCGCCTGCTGGCTTGTCTGAAGCCGCATGCGCTGCT
>NC_009323.2:916918-922168 GCF_000002845.2 Leishmania braziliensis MHOM/BR/75/M2904
TCTTTATTTCTTTCAGATGCCCTGCCGTGGTGGCCCCCTTCTTCCTTTCTTTCAGATGCACTGCCGTGGTGGCCCCCTTCTTTATTTCTTTCAGATGCACTGCCGTGGAGGCCCTCTTCTTTCTCTTTTCTCCGAGGCCTGCCGTGGTGGCCCCCTTCTTTATTTCTTTCAGATGCACTGCCGTGGTGGCCCCCTTCTTCCTTTCTTTCAGATGCACTGCCGTGGTGGCCCTCTTCTTTCTCTTTTCTCCGAGGCCTGCCGTGGTGGCCCCCTTCTTTATTTCTTTCAGATGCCCTGCCGTGGTGGCCCCCTTCTTTATTTCTTTCAGATGCCCTGCCGTGGTGGCCCCCTTTCTTTCTTTTTTCTCCGAGGCTTGCCGTGGGGGCCCCCTTCTTTATTTCTTTCAGATGCCCTGCCGTGGGGGCCCCCTTCTTTCTTTCTTTCCCATGCCCTGCCGGGGGGGCCCCCTTCTTTATTTCTTTCAAATGCCCTGCCGTGGGGGCCCCCTTCTTTCTTTTTTCTCCAAGGCCTGCCGTGGTGGCCCCCTTCTTTATTTCTTTCAGATGCACTGCCGTGGTGGCCCCCTTCTTTCTTTTTTTCAGATGCAATGCCGTGGTGGCCCCCTTTCTTTTTTTTTTCTCAAAGGACGGCCGGGGGGGCCCCCTTCTTTTTTTCTTTCAAAAGCACTGCCGGGGGGGCCCCCTTTTTTATTTTTTTTAAAAAGACAGCGGGGGGGGCCCCCTTTTTTTTTTTTTTTAAAAAACCCGGCGGGGGGGGCCCCCTTTTTTTTTTTTTTAAAAGACCCGGCCGGGGGGGCCCCCTTTTTTTTTTTTTTCAAAAGCACGGCCGGGGGGGCCCCCTTTTTTTTTTTTTTAAAAAACACGGCCGGGGGGGCCCCCTTTTTTTTTTTTTTTAAAAGGCCGGGGGGGGGGGCCCCCTTTTTTTTTTTTTTTAAAAGGACCGCCGGGGGGGCCCCCTTTTTTTTTTTTTTTAAAAGGACCGCGGGGGGGGGCCCCCCTTTTTTTTTTTTTTAAAAGCACGGCCGGGGGGGCCCCCCTTTTTTTTTTTTTTAAAAAGGACGGCCGGGGGGGCCCCCTTTTTTTTTTTTTTTTGAAGCACTGCCGTGGGGGCCCCCTTCTTTATTTTTTTCAGATGCACTGCCGTGGTGGCCCCCTTCTTTTTTTTTTTCAGATGCACTGCCGTGGTGGCCCCCTTCTTTTTTTTTTTCAGATGCACTGCCGTGGTGGCCCCCTTCTTTTTTTTTTTCAGATGCACTGCCGTGGTGGCCCCCTTCTTTCTTTTTTTCAGATGCACTGCCGTGGTGGCCCCCTTTCTTTCTTTTTTTCCGAGGCCTGCCGTGGTGGCCCCCTTCTTTCTTTTTTTCAGATGCACTGCCGTGGTGGCCCCCTTCTTTCTTTTTTTCAGAGGCCCTGCCGTGGTGGCCCCCTTCTTTTTTTTCTTTCAGATGCACTGCCGTGGTGGCCCCCTTTCTTTATTTCTTTCAGATGCACTGCCGTGGTGGCCCCCTTCTTTCTTTTTTTCCGAGGCCTGCCGTGGTGGCCCCCTTCTTTCTTTCTTTCAGATGCACTGCCGTGGTGGCCCCCTTCTTTCTTTTTTTCAGATGCCTGCCGTGGTGGCCCCCTTCTTTCTTTCTTTCAGATGCACTGCCGTGGTGGCCCCCTTCTTTCTTTTTTTCAGATGCACTGCCGTGGTGGCCCCCTTCTTTCTTTTCTTCAGATGCACTGCCGTGGTGGCCCCCTTCATTCTTTTCTTCAGATGCACTGCCGTGGTGGCCCCCTTCTTTCTTTCTTTCAGATGCACTGCCGTGGTGGCCCCCTTCATTCTTTTCTTCAGATGCACTGCCGTGGTGGCCCCCTTTCTTTCTCTTTTCTCCGAGGCCTGCCGTGGTGGCCCCCTTCTTTCTTTCTTTCAGATGCACTGCCGTGGTGGCCCCCTTCTTTCTCTTTTCTCCGAGGCCTGCCGTGGTGGCCCCCTTCTTTCTTTCTTTCAGATGCACTGCCGTGGTGGCCCCCTTCTTTATTTCTTTCAGATGCACTGCCGTGGTGGCCCCCTTCTTTATTTCTTTCAGATGCCTTGCCGTGGTGGCCCCCTTCTTTCTTTCTTTCAGATGCACTGCCGTGGAGGCCCCCTTTCTTTCTCTTTTCTCCGAGGCCTGCCGTGGTGGCCCCCTTCTTTATTTCTTTCAGATGCACTGCCGTGGTGGCCCCCTTCTTTATTTCTTTCAGATGCACTGCCGTGGTGGCCCCCTTTCTTTATTTCTTTCAGATGCACTGCCGTGGTGGCCCCCTTCTTTCTCTTTTCTCCGAGGCCTGCCGTGGTGGCCCCCTTCTTTATTTCTTTCAGATGCACTGCCGTGGTGGCCCCCTTTCTTTCTTTTTTTCAGAGGCCTGCCGTGGTGGCCCCCTTCTTTATTTCTTTCAGATGCACTGCCGTGGTGGCCCCCTTCTTTATTTTTTTCAGATGCCCTGCCGTGGTGGCCCCCTTCTTTATTTCTTTCAGATGCCTGCCGTGGTGGCCCCCTTCTTTCTTTTTTCTCCGAGGCCTGCCGTGGTGGCCCCCTTCTTTATTTCTTTCAGATGCACTGCCGTGGTGGCCCCCTTCTTTCTTTTTTTCCGAAGGCCTGCCGTGGTGGCCCCCTTCTTTATTTCTTTCAGATGCACTGCCGTGGTGGCCCCCTTCTTTATTTCTTTCAGATGCACTGCCGTGGTGGCCCCCTTTCTTTCTCTTTTTTCCGAGGCCTGCCGTGGTGGCCCCCTTCTTTTTCTTTTCTCCGAGGCCTGCCGTGGGGGCCCCCTTCTTTATTTTTTTCAGATGCCCTGCCGGGGGGGCCCCCTTCTTTATTTTTTTCGGATGCACTGCCGTGGTGGCCCCCTTCTTTCTTTTTTCTCCGAGGCCTGCCGTGGTGGCCCCCTTCTTTCTCTTTTTTCCGAGGCCTGCCGTGGGGGCCCCCTTCTTTATTTCTTTCAGATGCCCTGCCGTGGTGGCCCCCTTTCTTTCTCTTTTCTCCGAGGCCTGCCGTGGTGGCCCCCTTCTTTATTTCTTTCAGATGCACTGCCGTGGTGGCCCCCTTCATTCTTTTCTTTCAGATGCACTGCCGTGGTGGCCCCCTTCTTTATTTCTTTCAGATGCACTGCCGTGGTGGCCCCCTTCTTTCTCTTTTCTCCGAGGCCTGCCGTGGTGGCCCCCTTCTTTCTTTCTTTCAGATGCACTGCCGTGGTGGCCCCCTTCTTTATTTCTTTCAAATGCACTGCCGTGGAGGCCCCCTTCTTTATTTCTTTCAGATGCACTGGCGTGGAGGCCCCCTTTCTTTCTCTTTTTCCCGAGGCCTGCCGTGGTGGCCCCCTTCTTTATTTCTTTCAGATGCACTGCCGTGGTGGCCCCCTTCTTTCTCTTTTCTCCGAGGCCTGCCGTGGTGGCCCCCTTCTTTATTTCTTTCAGATGCACTGCCGTGGTGGCCCCCTTCTTTCTCTTTTCTCAGAGGCCTGGCGTGGTGGCCCCCTTCTTTATTTGGTTCAGATGCACTGCCGTGGAGGCCCCCTTTCTTTCTCTTTTCTCCGAGGCCTGCCGTGGTGGCCCCCTTCTTTATTTCTTTCAGATGCACTGCCGTGGTGGCCCCCTTCTTTATTTCTTTCAGATGCACTGCAGTGGTGGCCCCCTTCTTTATTTCTTTCAGATGCACTGCCGTGGTGGTCCCCTTCTTTATTTCTTTCAGATGCACTGCGGTGGTGGCCCCCTTTCTTTATTTCTTTCAGATGCACTGCCGTGGTGGCCCCTTTGTTTATTTTTTTCAGATGTATTGCCCCCCATTCTCTGTGAATCAGGGAGCACCAGCTCTGGGGGGGGGGGTGCATCCCCTGCATCCCAGTTTCCAGATATGGGGAGTCAACAGCAGCGAACAGAAAGAAAAGAAAGAAAAACACACAACACACAGGGGAGAGAAACTGCGACAGATGCGAAGCCACCGCACCGCACCTCACACAGCGGCAAACACACAAGTAAGCAGAAGGATATACAGATAACCTGAGATATATGCAAAATCGTTGAGGCACCAACGTGCGAGTAGGAGGAGCTGAAATGGGGAAGAAAGAAAGAAAGAGTAGCCGCTATACCCCGCTGTATTGAGGATCTCCCTAGAAACAGCACGAGCAACGCAGCGATAAAGAGCAACGCCAGTGGCAACCCAGATCGCCATGATCCACCGCAGCTCTAAAACATCGATACACAAACTATGAGGGAGCTGTGCCGGCTTCCCTTTGAGGTCGCGCACCACGAGATGAGAGAGGACAAAAGGAGGCTCGAGAATTCTCAGACTTCGTCCTCTTCACAGGCGAGGCCACCCTCGCTAAGGAGTATCTTGACAATATTACGCACCTCCACCGCAGTTGGCCGCTTGGACGGGGTGTGAGACACGCAGCAGCGTAGCGTGCTCCGTGCGAGCTCGCTGTATTTCTCGGCAAACATTGGTGTGTCGAACGCCTCTGCGTTGGCCACCACACGCCCCTCCACCACTGCATCACAGAACGCCTGCCCTCCGTTTTGCATGAGCACCAACAAGTCTGGAATAGTGCCGAATGGCTGTCCGTCTTCATTCGTTGTCCACCTCCAGCAGGGCTCACCAGTGAGAGCTTCTAAGGCAAGAAGACCGTAGCAGAAGAGATCGCACGGGGGTGTGGGTAATGTGCCGGTGGCCATGGCAGGGCTCATGTAGTGCGTCCCAGGAAGCACGAAGGGGATCCGCTCATGCATGTACAACCCGACTAGGCGGCAGCTTCCGTCCGAGTCAACCATGACAGTGTCAAGGTTGAGGTTGCCGTGTGCGACGTTATGCTCGTGAAGGAAAGACAATGCGGACAACACCTGCAGCCCAAACCGGATAGTTGTGATTGTCGGCAGCCGTCCGTACCTGTTTAGCAGCTCTCGCAGCGTCCCACCAGGGCTGAACTCCCAAATCAGTACCACGCCACCCTCCAGCGAGTGGGAGTACCCGATAAGGGAAATGATGTTGGGATGGCGGAGGTATTGGTACTTGACAAGGACAGCTTTCATAAAGGCCTCTTGGGTTGGAGAAGGCCCGCATACAGGGGTGGCGCTGCGCAGTGTGTCGGACATGGGACCCGGTGGCGCATCGCGAATGGTTTTGGCCACCACAGGATGAACGTCTCGGAACGTGAAAAAGCTGACCGATGCTATGAAGCCAGCGGAGCCCAGGGCCATCCTGCATGCCCCTGC
>NC_009323.2:922268-930031 GCF_000002845.2 Leishmania braziliensis MHOM/BR/75/M2904
CGCAGCAGTGTCTCTGTCTCCTCCGTCACGGCCACGCGCACGCCGATGCGCTGCGGCACGCGGCCCAGCGCGCGCTGCACGTCGCGGCCAAGCGCCACCTGCAGCGTCTGCTCGCTGCCGGCGGGGCAGTACTGCCCGCACGTGAACAGGCTCGTGTCCAGCAGCGCGTGCACGTCCGGCATGGGCGACGCACCACCGCCCCGCGCACTGGCGCCGCTGCCGCCCTGTGCGTCCACCCAGCTCACCAGGTCCAGCGCGAAGGCAGCGGCGCGGCGTGCGTCCTGCGCGGCGTGGCGCCACGTCTCCTCCGGCGGCGCGAGGGCCTGCGGCTGCGGTGCCGGCTGTGCGGCGGGGACGCCGTGCCTCATGGTGGGCGCAGCCGCCGGACTCGCTGCTCCCTGTCCACGCGGCAGGTGTGCGCGCACGGCGCTGTGGAAGTGCAGCACGCACGCGTCGGGGCAGACGCGATGCAGCGTGCCGTGGTGCGTGCGGCACAGCTCCTGCACGGCGGTGAGGAATGCGGTGAGTGCGGCCGGTGTGGGGAAGGGGCCGCTGTTGGCGGTGTTGGCTGCCTGTGCTGCGTTCTCTACTGCAGTCACCAAGCTCTGGGGAGGGCGGGACGTTTTATTGGCGTGCTCGGCTGACGGGGGCGGCGGTAGTGCGGTGATCGGGGCGACTGGCTGACTGCCCGCGCGCGGTGCTGGGGATCGAATGTTGAGGAACACGGCGGTGGAGAGGTGAGTGACGAGAGAGCGACTTCCCAACTTCGTGGCTTTGCGGCTGGTTGGGATATCGGTGGAGGACGCCGTATTGGATACGCTGCTGTTGATGCGCCGCGTACTGTCGCCTACACGTAGTTCGTCAGGAACGAAGGCGTAGATCTCGCGCAGCTGCTTCATCGCGGCCTTGTGTGCCTGGATGAGCGCGTGCACCTCCGTCAACTGTAGAACTGTGTATCTGTTTGTGTAGAAGACCGCACGCCGACCAGCGCGCAGACTCGTCAAGATGAACGCTGTCATGCGCCGAAGCGGCTGTGAGATGAGACGGCGCGCAATGCCGAAGAAGGCCACAGTGAGCAAGAGGATCACGACAGCTACGATGGCATTCAAGATGCGCCTGAGTCGAAGGTACGGTGCCGTGATGGCAGCATGGCTGCTGGCGAGAACTATCGGAACAACGAGGCCCTGTCCGGTGGTGTACGAGTGTGCTGTGACGACAGCGGCAGCGCCAGAGTACTCGAAGTCGACGGTGCGCCTGTAACCCTGCAGCTGCAGTGCTGCGAGGTCGACGTACTTGAGTGCAGCGCGCATGAGTGGGTCGCTGATGCTGCTCACTTTGAGGTACGTGACTGGCGCGGTGCCAAAAATGGAGTAAACGCTGTCGTTACTGACGGAGGGTTGACCCCAGCTGTTAGACAGCACGAGCGGGTCGTCGTCGGCGAGGCTCTGGTGGATGAAGGTTGCCATTACGAACCCCGGCGCCTCCACGAAGTTGTAGTCCATCAGCATGCGAGAACCGTCGAGCTGCACCTGCGTGAAGTCGGTGTAGTGCACGCTGCTGATGTTTGCGTGACCGCGGACGATGTAGCCGAGCGGGAGTACATAGCAGAGGAGGTGCGGCGTGGCTGAAGGGAAGATCCAGTGGTGGCGCGGGTCGATGGAGTCCATAGTTCCATTCAGGTAGGCAGGCAGCAGCTCAAAGATGGGCTTGCTGCTGTAGGTTGTCTTCATGAGGGCGGAGATGTTGCGTGCCGACTCTGGCCACTCCTCCACTATCTGCAGCGGTTGCACGAAGTCGTACGTCTCGTTATCGATGAGGTAGCTGCCGTTGATAATGTGGTCGCGTGCGAAGTAGCCGGTGAGGGTATGGATGGAGTCCATGATGGGAATGCCATGGACGCAGCTCGTGACGTTCTCGTCCGTCAGAGACACCAACGAGAGTGCTCGAAAGCGCGCCATTTTGTCGTAGTGGTCGAGTGAGGAGCAGAGGCGCTGGAGGAGGCGGCTGTCGCTGCCTTTATACCTCCCCGGTATATTGAGTGCCATGAAGCCATTGGCGATGTCGCGCACGCTTGCAGTGCTGATGGAGATGCGCTCCGTGATGTAGTACACGCGGGCGTTGTGCACGGCGTGCCACGAGCTGAGCAGCATGCGCGTGACGTAGACCTGGGTTACGACGAGGACGGGCACAGCGACACAGAGGAGCAAGAGGAGGTAGGCGACAGACCAGGAGACGTCGATGCGCAGGAGGAGGCTCTTCATCATCGCGAGATGGCAGCGAGTCCTTGTCTTTACGGGGTTTCGGGGTGGAAGTGTGTCACGGCGAGGCCTCTTCTGTGCACTCGCACCTCTGGGCGGATGAAGGCAATGCGGTTCCATGTGTACGAGTAGTACCCAATGCCTTGTGGCACCTGCCTGCCTTCCTGGGCGGTTTGCTGGATAGGGTCTGTGTACTTGGCAGAGGCTTATTCGTGGGTTCCAACACGAGCAGTGAAGTGGATGTAGGTTGATGGGTGAAGGGAATAATTGGGAGGCTCAGTTAGCGGAGTGTGTGTCAGACTGGCGCGGGCACAACAGCGCAGCGTAGATGAGAGTATATGTGCGTGTGTGCGCTGACGAGGTGTGATGATTTCCACGGAAGAAACGGGAGACATAAAATGGAAGGCAATGAAGGATGGTAGGAGGGGAGGAGAGGGGAGAGGCGGACGTGAGCCGGCATATAATGAACGGCGGCGAGGTAAAGCAGCAGCCTTTTGTTACTGGCGGTTTGGTGAGAGAGCGTGGTGTCGGTTGGCTGGCCAAGCAGAGAGCTCCGCCGCCATGGCAACACCTCCCACCTCCTTGTGGAGGAGAAAGAAATATGCTTCAGGGGCTTCCAAAGCTACGAACGGCCTCTGGGAGACGAAAGCCAATACCCACAACTGCCACGATCCCCCTCGTGCAAGACGTGCTGCGAGGAAACAGAAAGTGGTTCAGGTGTACTGCAGTGGCTACTGGAGAAGAGCACCGAAGAGAACTTCGCTCTGCAAGCCCTTTGGTCGCACCGTATCGCTCCTATACTAGGAGTTCTACACGGAGAAGGGAGAGTCGAGGCTCTTCGCGTAACCTCAACATTCCTCCACCTAGGCAGAAGACGACCTTCAGGGTCAGGGGAGAGTCCCGCACAGGAACACGACAAGTGCTGACACAGTTCTGAAGGATCGCGGTTCATCACCCTGGGCCGTACCGGCGTCCCAGGGGCGCTTGTAGGGTTGATCAAGCCAAGGCAGAGGGCACACACACACATAGAGCAGCAAGAGCCCCCCAATCCATCCCTGTCTCAACACGAACAGCCGCCTCACGAAGAGGACAGCAGGCGAGCGGCGAGAAAGGGATGTGCTACAACTCTAACCTCTTTTACCATTCAGAGTTTTAAATTCCAGCGTCGGCGCGTGCGTGTGCCCCTACACATGCTGAGGAGAGGGGGATCCTCGGCCACAGCAAACCAAACAGAGAAGTGAAGAGTAAATGGGCTTGCCTCAGCGAGAGAGAGGCTCACGGACCCATTCTTACACGTGCCCACAGAGGTGCATGGAGGTAATCGCCAAGCTGGGAAAAAAACGTAAGGAAAAGGTACTCCTCGCATAGCAGCGCCAGTGCCCGTGCAAACCACCTTCGACAGCGATACCTCGCAAGCAGATGAGAAGAAGCGCAACAAGAGAGGGGGTGGGCCGGTGAGTGAGGAGAGAAGGAGTTCTCTCAACCCTCCGCAGAAACACAGAATGGGGGAGGGGAAAGGGAGAGGGCAAGGGGAAGGGGCTAGAACTGAAAGAGTAAGACAGATGGAGCAGGTAAGAGTGGAGGGGATGGGCGAGGCAGGGGTATGAATGCAGGCAACGGCAAACGGCAGCCACGTATGCGAGGGTGTCCGGGAGGGAGTGGAGAAGATACTGAACAAGAGGCCGAGTAGGAAAACGTTGGGTGGGGAATGATAAGGGAGGGGACGGGGCGGGGGGGGGTCGATTAGTGCCGCGGAAAAGAAGAGAGCAACGCAGAAAGAGGCAGAGAGTTAGAGTGGGAGAGGGTCATGTGTAGAGCTGTGAAAAGCGCGAGTGGTGAGCACGAGAGGCAAGAAACACAAGCAGAGACGAGTAAGGCTGTCACCTTCCCTTCGCACACCAAGAGGCGACAACCGCCAGCAAATAATGCTGGGCTTTTTAAAGAAAAAACTGCAGAGGAAGGGGACCGAAGCACCGCGCCACTGCCAGTGCGGGCTGACTGAAACAATGCAAGCACTCGGGTGCGCCCGACATAGCCGTGTTTATCACTACGCGGCCTTGCACCACGGCGCCACAGAAATCCTTCCACCTGACCTGATCAACACTGCCGGTCCTGATGCAGCACTCAAAGGTCGACCGTCAATCACCGTTGTCCATTTCCAACATGCTGGGCAAGCGACAGCTTTAAGAGCGATGAGCCCATAGCAGAACATATCACAGGGTAGGGGCGATCGGCCCTTACCGTGACGTCATCTGAGCAAAAGTATCCACGTGCAAGAGGGCCATTGTGAAGGCGACCGAAGAGCTGAGACGATCTGCACGCCACGCCGCAGTACGGTGAGGTGCTTCACCACTCCACAGCGACTCAAATATATCCCGCCGCGCTCCTCCAGGGCTGAGCGGCAACATGAGCCCCACTTCGCTTTCCACAGACACCAGCACAAAACACCCAGCAGAAGGAGCAGGTCCAGGTGTCGTAGCCTCTGAATCGGTTTCACAAGACCACGAACGCCAGCATCTCGCACCGCTGCAGACCCACAAGCATATGCCGCGCTACACAGCGTATCCCCCATTGGCCCCAGCGGTACACCTCGTATGATCTTATCGACTAGGCACACATCGCGCTGCAGGAGGTATTCCACAGATGCGATTGTACCAACTGAGCGAAGATCTGTGAGTCTATGGCCCCATACCTTCTCTGACGCTTTACCGCCAATAGGCCGTGAGAGGCGCCAATACAGCCCAACGTCGCCACGCACCCACGAAGGTGCCGGCGTCACCACCTTGGCTGACACTAATAACATTGCGATATTCGGTGGGGATGATGAATCCATCGCGCCCCATTAGCGCCATAGCAGCCCTCTTTCTGAGCCAGTACGCGGGCGTCAGCTCGTATGTGTAGACCGCTGAAGCTCTGTTTAGCAGCTCGTCTCTGTGCTTCAGGAGTTGGGTTTCTGCACCCAACGCGTCTAGTGTGGTGACCATCCCCGCGGGCTGCGTCAACATCGACAGTGTCCATAAAGTCTTTATACAGCGGCTCCGCGATGCGCCAACGCACGCGGTGTTCGCACTCGCGCACCGGCCGCCCCACCTGCTCCGACACGGCGCTGGCAGCCGCCTCGCGACGCATGCTCGGCGGCAGTGCGGTCCTGCGATGAGTTTGAGTGGGCTGACCATTACGACTAGCAGCACTGGCTTGCACCGAGTTCCACAAGAGCACGCGGCCCCAGTGGGTGGGGGGAGGTGAGTCGCGCTGTGAGTTTAACGCTGCTCGTATAATCCTTTATTTCCAGTGCTTTGAGGCGGACACGCTTGCGTGCCTTGTGCGTAAGAAGGTCACTTGGACTCTCTGCGTTGAGTCATGTAATAGGGTCAGCTGCAGTAGCAGGGATGACACTATAGTTGCTAATGCACAACTGCCCCGAGATGACGGACAGCACAAGCGGGTTGTCGCCAGCGGGACCTTGGTTGATGAGAGCGGCGTGGAAGCCGACTGAGCATAGCAAGTTGTGGAAGACGGCCGCTCGTCGCCGGAATCAACACTGCAGTTGTAGTGCACCACTGTTTGGTGGAAGATGTGCAATCGCAAGTGGTTATGCACAATAGTTCTCGTGATGTTATGGACAGCGGTGGGTAGCTCTGTCACTCTTTTCAGCGACCTTTGGAGCATAAACGTCGTAGAATCAGCGTAGTAGGCACCACTAAGGACGTAGCTGTACGACACGACACCAATGCGGTGTTGCGCAGGGAGGCGAGTGCACCACCATCGCAAGCCGCTGCTCAGCTCAATGCTTCTGACAGAAGACATGACAAATCCCCTGAAGTGCATATTGACTTCGTACGCCACAAAAAATGGCACAAAGAGTGGCCAGCGTGTTCTTCGCCTCTGTGGTGAAGGGGTGCTGGCTGTGCAGCGATATAAACACCAAAGGTGTATGAGCCCCGCCGTGGGTCCACAGATGAAACCGCGCTACGATGGATTCCAGCCGCAGCTCATGTACGCTGCGGCAAGTGTCCATCTGCTTCAGTGATACTCGCCTACGCGTGGCGAGCGAACTGATAATACAGACGCATGCAAAGATGGAAAAGCAGACGACTCTGAGGAGTACACCAACGCATAGAACAATGCGTTTGACAGAAAAACCGCGCCAGCTTCTCCTGAAGTTCGCCCCATCCGCCAAGCAACCTGAGAAACTTCGTCAGAGCATTGAGAGCACGTCGAGGCGAACAGGTTTCTCATGCTCATCCTCAACTGTGATGCCAGCGTGCAGTTCCACTTACTTTCAGCTGTTCAGTGTATCAAGGACAGCTTCGGAGTGCCAGATTTGCAGGCTAACGTGGCCGAGAGCAATATAATAGGAGTTAAGGTTACGGGGTTCGACGGTCGACTGCTGTGTAAGAGCTGAGGCAGATCATAGGTTTCAGATCTGGGGAGTCAGGCATGCGGCACAGAGCAAACTGTTCCTGTGCTGCTGAAAGTTAACTCATTGACCACCAGTAGTCTCCTACGTCAGAAATTTCGTGATTGCGCCACGTGAGAGCAAAGGAGGATAAAGCCCTTTTCTCCAATGTGTCCATCCTCTGCCAGGCAACATGACTTCACCTGCACGCTACTCCCGGCCTGTCACGGGCCTATCTCGACGTGTGAAGCAGCCCTAGTCAGGCGTTACAGCAATGCGCCGACTCAGTCGCCTGAGCAAGGCCGCTGCCTCAAACTCTACCCACTCTCTGCCTGGCAGGTCGCCTCCTGGTGCGTCACACGCGGTGGCACAGCGCCACTCAGGAACTCACCGTCGACATCAACAGCAGTAAGTTGGCTTGGCCTCTCAACGTCGCAGGTGCTTGACCATGTTACCACCAGAGGTGGCTCGGCATTGGCGGGGATCGGGGGTGGGCTGCTTGGCACCCCCGCGCAGAGAGTGGGGTGCCATGGTGATGCGCCCTCTGTCACCAGGAGCGAGATATGAAGAGAGAAAGTGAAGCGTTTTTGGAGGAAGGCGGAGTTGTTCGATGACAGTCATCAGGCACGCAGCTGAATAGCCACGTGTTTGAGTGCAGAGAGAGAGAGTCTGAGGGCACGTGGCGGGGCCAGGTTCTAAGGTTTCGTTTCATGTTACTCTTTCCGTATCGCCCATTCAAGAAGCGGAGAAGAGAGAGGGAGAGGGAGTCGAGCTGGTGCACACCAGAGAAGCACGGCAGAAGCGAACAAAAGAAAGAAAAATACACTCGCTCAGGCAATATTCCTCCGTCGGACGTAGGCCCATTCCGCAGAAGAAAAGGCTGGCGTACTGCTCCAGACTAGAGAAAGAGAGGCCGGCAGATGCGCCACTGGAGAGCAGGCAAATAATGCGCCGACAGAAAACGACACGGAGACCGATCAGTAGCGTCGCGAGAGATCGTTGCATGAGCGACGAACAGCACTAACGGAGTTCAGTAGGGAGCTGGATCTTCGCTGGCATCAAAGGGCCGCTTCAGGAGAGGGCTCCTATACTCCTTCTCCTAAAAG
>NC_009323.2:930131-942769 GCF_000002845.2 Leishmania braziliensis MHOM/BR/75/M2904
CAGCGGTAGGATGTGGACGGCAAGGCCGTACGCGGCACTGATCTGCTGGCTCAGCTGCTTGCTGGTG
The DNA here is from genome assembly GCF_000002845.2 of Leishmania braziliensis MHOM/BR/75/M2904. Lineage (NCBI taxonomy): Eukaryota > Euglenozoa > Kinetoplastea > Trypanosomatida > Trypanosomatidae > Leishmania > Leishmania braziliensis. Next base: position 930,199 of record NC_009323.2, read on the forward strand.
ACGTTCACGTGGAGGGCGTGCAGCTTGTGCCATGATTCGAGCACCGCGGTGGATAGGAGTGTCTGTGTGACGACAGAAGTGCAGAGGCCGACACTGAAGAGGAGGACGAAGAAGAGAATCGTCCAGAGGATGTCGACGCGGCACACAAAGTCGCAGTACGCGGCGCGCTTTGCGGCGCGGGGCGGGTTCTGCGTGTGCGCGTACAGCGGTGGACACGTCTCTGCTCGCGGCCCTTCACTGCAAGGAACCTGCGCTGTGGTGAGAAGCGTTGCGCTGAGAGAGGGCTCCATGTTGCGCTGGACGAGCAGTGGAGGAAGAGGGAAAAACAGCGATGGGAAGAGTGACAGGGGTTGCAGACGGGTGCGCAGGTATGAATACCCACGCAAGGGTGCCTGTGCTTTGCCGCTGATGGGGCTACGACCTCAGTAGAGGTGCCTGGTGCCGAGGAGGAGAGAGGGCGAAAAGTGAGGGAGTGACGATAGGGAGAAGTGGAGGTGTGTATGCGTGTGCAAGGCAATGAATCGTGGTTGGGAGGAAAGAATCGTCGCGGACAAAGCGTGATGCACTAAGACAGGCGATAAGAGAAGAGAAAAAGGCCTGTTCTACTACATGACGATGTGGAGAGAGAGAGAAATTACCGCATTCCGCACCACAGGAGTGCCTTGCGCATACCTGTGCTTATTGTGTACCAGATCCCCCGAGCTGAGTGCTGCATGAGCTCATTTTTACCTGCGTACTGATGTATATGGAGTTTTGCAAGGGGGGAGAAGTCGTGACAGCGGAGGCGCTGCCAGTGAGATGAGACCATCCAAAGAGAGAGCGGACGAAATTGAATGGGGTGTGGGGGTGAGGAAAGGTAAAGCCAGTAAAATGAAAGAACGGGATGAGAGAAATGGGGAGCAGCTATCCAAGGCGATGGCACCGTAGAAGTACTGTGCACTTGGGATGATGGCGACTGCGATATACCTGCGCTGAAAAAACCGCTTCGAAAAAGGAAAAGAGCAAAATGTAGAACCGCTGTGCTGAGCCCTTCACAACCGATAGAGGAGGCGCAAACGTAATGGATGTGCAGTGTGCTTCCAGCAACGAGCTGCGCATACACACTCCCTCGAGCGCACGTCGCAGTTTTTCTGCAGCAGCTGCCCAGCAAAGGAACGACCGTAGAGCAACGGCACGCGCACACACACACACTCTCTCACTGTCTGTGTGTTACTGCGTACTTCCTGGTGAGCACTGTGAGAGGCATGAAAAAGTGAGAAGAGAGCAGAGAAAAGAGAGCAAGCGCCTATGCTTGCGTGCGTGCATAGATGGGAAAGGGAGAGGAGGCGTGGCGCAGGAGCGCTGGCTAAGCTGGATGACTTCAGGTATGCAAGATGATCATAGAGAGAGAGTGGGGGGGGGGCAGGAATCCGCGTGGCAGAGGGGTGCTGGTCTTCAGGTTTACATGAGGGCGAGAGCGAGAGAGAAAGGTGAGCTGATGCCAGGGAGAGAGAGTTCTTCACATTGCTATGGAAGGCGAGGAGGGGAAGGGATGAAGAGAGGAAACCGGAGGAAGATGAGGGTTATAATAAAAGGTTAGTAAAACAACAACAAGAAGTCTGATGGGGCGGAACTGATGCGCAATACTAACATCAGACAGACAATATGAGCCTCTATCAAGGGTAAGCATGAAGAAGAAGAGACCGGATGGAGAAGAGGTAGTACGAGGGGGATGGAGGTGCGGCCGAACTTGAAGTATGTAGAGGTCTTAGAGTCGGTTTAGAGAGCCGCAGAAGGAAGGTGATAGGGGATTATAGCCTGAGTAGGTTGTTCGAGGGAAGGAACGCTCTCGAACGCCCGTTACTGTAAAAACAATGACAGCAGGGGTATCTGCTCGACCTTGGCGTCAGTTCTGTTGGCTGTCGTTCAGCTGTTCTTACGTTCCTCGAAGAGTCAAAAAAGCGATGAAAGAAGAGATAACTTGCCGAGTTCGATCAGCGTTCACTCAAATGGGATCCGGAATGCGTTCACAGTACCCCTGCCGCTGCTTTTTTTTATTTTTTTATTTTTTATTTTCATTGGTGGCGTTCGTTTTGGGGATTTCTGTTTTGTCTTCGAAGTTCCCCCCGATTCGACCCAAAAGCTCGTCCGCAACGGCAGAGAGAAGCAAAGCGTCTTGAGTGCCGGTTGGAGCAGGGTCGGGAGCATTTGCCGCTCCTTCACACAATGAGGGGAAAAAAAAGGTCCGCCACGCCGGCGGAAGTACGGCGGAGGTGAAATGGGCGAAGGAGAGGGAGGGAGGAAGGGACCAAAGGGATCAAGCGAGAGGAGGAGCGGTGAAGGCCGAGTTGGCGATAGTGCGCGGCGCGCCCTCGGAGTCGAGAGGAAAGGCAGAGAAAGCCAGACACAGAGGAGGAGAGAGGGGAGGAGGGGGCGGCAGTTGCTCACATTTGGCAATCGACAGAGAAGTGCAGTACAACAGAAAAGAAGCACAACGAGACGAGCTACGCGGTCATGCGATCTTCTTATGCCACGTGAGTTGCGATGATGAAAGGGGTGAGGGGCATCGAACGATTGCAGAGGGGGGAGGAGGGGAGCGCCAAAGGCGACGCAGCACGCACTTAAGGGACTCCGCCGCACAGACAGCTCTCTGCATCACTTGACAAGGCAATGACAGCGACAAAAGGCTTCGAGTACGTAGACGCAGTGCCCGCATGTGCGGCTGTATTCGTGTCTGTATGCGTCAGTATAGGAGAAAGAGGTGGAAGGGTGTATTAGTCCATGCAGTGCATTGGCGACGAACATCCGCACTTCTTTACACCATCGGGGAGGGGAAGGGGGCGCACTGAGGAGGCACACTGGAAGGCGCTCTGACAGAGCCGCAATAGAAGAGCGAGATTACAGAAAGAGATCGCCCAAGCAGCACACAGCCCCCCCTCCCCCCACACACATCCACACATACTTAGGGGGGCGCGTGTATTTCACCGCGTTCAGTCCACCACGAACAAGTCGACAAACAGACGTGCTTACAACCACCACGCCACCCATGCCTCTACTGCACTGCGGCCACATCCTGGTTGTCAAGGACGAGCCGGCCTGCCGTTGAATCGGGCCATGCGGCTCACGGGCTCTTCTGGTCCTTCCACCCCCTTCTTCGGATACGCGCTGCACGGTTGGCACTACACGAACCTGGGTGGACTGCATGCCCTGATCCAGGCGGGCCGCATTCAGGGTCTTGCTCGAGAGCAGAGGCGGTGGCGTCTGTTGTGCGGGTAACAGGCAGTGGTCTAGACGCATGCCGGATGACCTCAAAGAGAAGGTTGACCAGGTCCAGATCGGGGCCTTCTGAGACCCTGTAGTCTGGCTGTACGCCATGGCTCTCCGCACTAGAGTCCGGAAGACTCCATGATGTAATTAGGGGTCTTGCCTTGTCTTCAGCACCTGCGCTTCGTCAGCCAACCCAGCCGGGACTAGGAGATGCTGCATGCTTCACGCACGTACTGTGGGGCTGATTGGTAGGGATTTCTTCACGCCATTTCCGTCTATCGCTCTTGTTCTTCTGACCTCTGCATTCTTTGTTGGAATGCAGACACGCTATGCCAGCTGTGCGTGGAAGCACCCACGTAGTGCTCGCACTATTGGATCGTTAGATGTGCTTCACGACGACTTTGTCGTCTCGAGAGGAAACATCGCTGTCTGCATCTTCTGTTTCCGCTGCTTCGATGGAAGGTGGCGTGTCGGAACGGCTTGCCCGCATGTGCTGTGGGAGGCAGAAAGCTGAAAGCCCAAAGGGAACAAAACAGCGCCTTGGCTGTTATTGGACTTTGTGCTAGGCTGCAGCGATATCGCGGTAGCAGTAGCGGCACATGTGCTGCTGGGTTGGGTTGGGCTGGGGCGCAGTGGAAATAAAGAAGGACAATTCCAGCAAAAACGCTCTGTCTCATTTTACCCAGGAGGAGGGAGATGTTCACGTGGGTGTGAGGAATGAAGACGACCTGCGCGTACTTCAGCGGTGGCCCATGTCGAACACGTGCAGCGAGCTGCCTAAAGTGAACACGTATCCATCGGTATCCCCCCTGAGTAGCAGGGACGCAGTAAGTGTACCGGCATCCCTATGTGTCAGCTCTCTACCAACGGGAAAGCCTCAGCCCAGGGAGTACATGACTGCCGTTTTCTTCTTGAGACACACGCACACACGCACACACACACACACCCAAAGACAAGAAAAAATCACCCCACTTCTCGAGTGGCTGTGCTCGCATAGGTGTGCATAGGCGTGGACATGTGCTGAACCCCAAGACGGCGGGTGTGAAGGGGGTGGGTGGGAGGCGGCTTGAAGCCTTCAGAGGGAGAGCCGTGAAGAAAGGCCAAAGGCGGTGCAGCCGTGCTGTTTCGAGTGGTGGTGAAAGCAGCGAAGTGACCAGCCAAGGGAGGGGGTTGGGGGTTGGGGGGTGCTCGCGTGAGAGGCACAGGCTAATGTAGTAGGCACTTTTCGTGTGGCTCCCACCCCCAAAAGGCTCTTTTTCTCGTCGTGGAATGCCTCGGATGTCTTTTCGCCTTGAGTGCGCCTGCATCCGCAGCAGGGCATTCCACTCACATTCAAAAAAAAAACAAACAAAAAAAGAGAGATGACGAGATCGGCGAGCGAGGGGAGCAAAGGGGCAGAGGAACCAGAGGGGGGAGTGTGTGTGTGTGTGCCCGGAGGGCTATGCCCAGTGGTAGAAGGCCGAAGCGCAAACAAAAAGGGAACATGGAGAGTTCGCGAACTCCTGCTGGTGGTGCATTTCTGTCGAGGAAGGAAGGACAAAGAGAGGGAAGGTGAAAGGAAGGCGCGAGAACTCATCAAGAGAGAGAGGAAAGGGGAGGGGGAGAGAAGTAGAGGGCGTGTGCCTGTGCAGAGGAGTGCAAGTGAAACAACCAACAGACGATGGTGAGTAGAAACAACGGCGAAAAGAGAGTGAAAACAGAGAAGGCGACCTCACAAAAAGGGGGGAGGAGAGAGGCAGACACGAACCAGACCTCTGGAGTGCTGCACTATGGGCAGAGGGGATGGAGCAGGAGGGGGTTGGGGAGCTGCACAGGAGGTACTGAGAGTAGCGACGCCTTGCCAGATGGTGGAACCACTAGGGTGTCGCCTGAAGCCATTAACAAGCCTGAGCCGTAGTAGGGCTGGTGTAAAAGCTGAGGGCACAAGAAGACGAGTTAGTAGCACCAGCACGACCAACAGCAAGAAAAGGGGGTGGGTGGGTAAACAACATCGAAATGCGAAGACAAACAGAGTTTGACTGGGACGCATATGTACACACATGCAAACACACACAGAGAGGGAGAGAGAGGGAGGGAGGGAGGGAGGGAGGGGGGCATTACAGAGTTTGACAGATACGACATGAGCGCAAAGAAAAAAAGGGGGTTGAGAGGGAAACGTGTGTGAGGGATGATGGCGTGAGTCATGGCGAAGGAAGAGAGCCGTGATAACGAGGCACACAGAGAAGACACACAAGAGAGAAAACGCACCCTTCCCATGGTATGTTTCTGATGTTTATGTCGTGGTTGAAATCCCATAAAGAGAACAAGAAACTGTGCAAAGGGGAAGAAAAAAAGGATAAAGACAAGCAAGATGCTGCTCGTGCGTGTAGCGGTAAAGCAGAGCTGACGCGATCGAGAGACATCGACAGAGAGACAGAGGGAGAGGGAGAGGAGGTGCAAGAAAGACAAACGAAAAGAGAGCTCGAAATAAAGCGTACACAGCTGACTTTCCTCCTCAGTCGCTGCCCCCCCCCCCCCCCCCATTCTCTGTGAATCAGGGAGCACCAGCTCTGGGGGGGGGGTGCATCCCCTGCATCCCAGTTTCCAGATATGGGGAGTCAACAGCAGCGAACAGGAAAAAAAGAAAGAAAAACACACAACACACAGGGGAGAGAAACTGCGACAGATGCGAAGCCACCGCACCGCACCTCACACAGCGGCAAACACACAAGTAAGCAGAAGGATATACAGATAACCTGAGATATATGCAAAATCGTTGAGGCACCAACGTGCGAGTAGGAGGAGCTGAAATGGGGAAGAAAGAAAGAAAGAGTAGCCGCTATACCCCGCTGTATTGAGGATCTCCCTAGAAACAGCACGAGCAACGCAGCGATAAAGAGCAACGCCAGTGGCAACCCAGATCGCCATGATCCACCGCAGCTCTAAAACATCGATACACAAACTAAGAGGGAGCTGTGCCGGCTTCCCTTTGAGGTCGCGCACCACGAGATGAGAGAGGACAAAAGGAGGCTCGAGAATTCTCAGACTTCGTCCTCTTCACAGGCGAGGCCCCCCTCGCTAAGGAGTATCTTGACAATATTACGCACCTCCACCGCAGTTGGCCGCTTGGACGGGGTGTGAGACACGCAGCAGCGTAGCGTGCTCCGTGCGAGCTCGCTGTATTTCTCGGCAAACATTGGTGTGTCGAACGCCTCTGCGTTGGCCACCACACGCCCCTCTACCACTGCATCACAGAACGCCTGCCCTCCGTTCTGCATGAGCACCAACAAGTCTGGAATAGTGCCGAATGGCTGTCCGTCTTCATTCGTTGTCCACCTCCAGCAGGGCTCACCAGTGAGAGCTTCTAAGGCAAGAAGACCGTAGCAGAAGAGATCGCACGGGGGTGTGGGTAATGTGCCGGTGGCCATGGCAGGGCTCATGTAGTGCGTCCCAGGAAGCACGAAGGGGATCCGCTCGTGCATGTACAACCCGACTAGGCGGCAGCTTCCGTCCGAGTCAACCATGACAGTGTCAAGGTTGAGGTTGCCGTGTGCGACGTTATGCTCGTGAAGGAAAGACAATGCGGACAACACCTGCAACCCAAACCGGATAGTTGTGATTGTCGGCAGCCGTCCGTACCTGTTTAGCAGCTCTCGCAGCGTCCCACCAGGGCTGAACTCCCAAATCAGTACCACGCCACCCTCCAGCGAGTGGGAGTACCCGATAAGGGAAATGATGTTGGGATGGCGGAGGTATTGGTACTTGACAAGGACAGCTTTCATAAAGGCCTCTTGGGTTGGAGAAGGCCCGCATACAGGGGTGGCGCTGCGCAGTGTGTCGGACATGGGACCCGGTGGCGCATCGCGAATGGTTTTGGCCACCACAGGATGAACGTCTCGGAACGTGAAAAAGCTGACCGATGCGATGAAGCCAGCGGAGCCCAGGGCCATCTGCATGCCCTGCCAGACTGGGATCCCCTCACCCTCGCCCTTGCGGCGTGACAGATGCCAGTACAGTCCCATATGGTCACGGATCCACCTGGGCGCCGAGGGTAGCACGCACCGGAGAGTCATCTGCCTCTCCTGAAGGTACACAACGCTGCGGTCGTGAATCTCTGGGTAGTTCGAAAATTCTCTGGAGTCCCGCACGGCTCTCCCAATGAACAGCCTTTGACGCCCTTCCGTAACGCCTCTCTCCACTTCTCTTGCAGTCTCGTGCACACTTTCAGGATGACCTCCTTCAACAACGTCTTCAGAAGGCCTCTTACTCAACACCTGGCTGAGGTTCAACGGCCTAGTGCTGGTCCTGCACAGCGGCTCCGTGATGCGCCACCGCACGCGGTGCTCGCACTCGCGCACCAGCCGCCCCACCTGCTCCGACGCGGCGCCGCCCGTCGCGGCGCTGGCAGCCGCCTCGCGACGCATGCTCGGCGGCAGCAGCCCGGGCTCCAGGTCCTCGATCTCGGCGACGCCGCGGTAGGCGTTCAGCGCGCCGGCGTAGTCGCCGCGCAGCATGTGCGCGAAGCCGTCGCAGCAGCAGCGCGCGTACCGCTGCCACGCCGCGTCGCCCACCACGCGCCCGGGCAGCGCCTCGTACAGCACCACCACCTCGCTGTCCAGCCCCGCGCGGCCCGTGCGCAGCACATCCACGGGGATCAGCCGCACGCCGTGGTCCACGGTGCCGCAGCCGCGGCTCCTGCGGCGCACCTCCGCGCGCAGCAGCGTCGCCGTCTCCTCCGTCACGGCCACGCGCACGCCGATGCGCTGCGGCACGCGGCCCAGCGCGCGCTGCACGTCGCGGCCAAGCGCCACCTGTAGCGTCTGCTCGCTGCCGGCGGGGCAGTACTGCCCGCACGTGAACAGGCTCGTGTCCAGCAGCGCGTGCACGTCCGGCATGGGCGACGCACCACCGCCCCGCGCACTGGCGCCGCTGCCGCCCTGTGCGTCCACCCAGCTCACCAGGTCCAGCGCGAAGGCAGCGGCGCGGCGTGCGTCCTGCGCGGCGTGGCGCCACGTCTCCTCCGGCGGCGCGAGGGCCTGCGGCTGCGGTGCCGGCTGTGCGGCGGGGACGCCGTGCCTCATGGTGGGCGCGGCCGCCGGACTCGCTGCTCCCTGTCCACGCGGCAGGTGTGCGCGCACGGCGCTGTGGAAGTGCAGCACGCACGCGTCGGGGCAGACGCGATGCAGCGTGCCGTGGTGCGTGCGGCACAGCTCCTGCACGGCGGTGAGGAATGCGGTGAGTGCGGCCGGTGTGGGGAAGGGGCCGCTGTTGGCGGTGTTGGCTGCGTGTGCCGTTTTCTCGGCCGCCGCGATGAGTCGCTGGCCACGGATCTGGAGAGGCTCCTGCTCTTCGGAGAAAGGTGATGAATGGGGCGAGCTTTGGGCGGTGGTGTGAGATGCGATAGGAGTCGTCGAAACATAGACGACGGTCGAGAGGTGTAAAGACAGCTTCGTGGCTTTTAGTTTTCGGCGCCTCCGATTAGTTAAGGGGCGCGAGGAGCGCTGCGCAGGGCTGTCATACCTGCGGCTGGCCGTGCTGTCCGTGACGCGCTGTCGTAGGCTTTCCGGAACGAAGGCGTCGACATTGCGCAGCTGCTTCATCGTTTCATTGTGTGCTTGGATGAGCGCATCAAACTCCGCAAAGCGAATCAACTTGCTGCCTCCAGCGTGGTAGAGCTGACGGCCGCCGTGCTTGACGCTGGCAAACAGGCTCGCCTGCACGCCGCTGAGGGGCTTCGAGACGGTGCGGTGGATAAGATACCAAAAAGAGAGAGTGAGGAGGAGCACTGTGAAGGCTACGATTCCGTTGTTGATGTGGCGAATGCGCGTCAGCGGCATAGTGATGCTCGTTTGCATGCTGGCATAGATGAGAGGTAGAGAGAGGCCTCCAGACGTCGTGCAGGTCCATGCGGTAACTATGGCAGGTGCGCCGTCGTGCTGGAATTCAACAGTGCTACTGCTGACCCCGTTCTGCAGCGCTGTGAGGTCGACGTACTTGAGTGCAGCGCGCATGAGTGGGTCACGGACATCGCTCACCTTGAGGTAGGTGACATTGGTGCTGAGCAACGGTGTGTAAATGGTGGAGTTGAGGATCGACTGTTGGCCCCAGTTGTTCGACATGATGGTGGGGTCGGGGGTATCGAGGCTTTGGCTGATGAGGAGCGCAATGCGGGCACCTGCGCGCTGCGTCCCGTCGGGCTCACGTAGAAGCCTCGAGGCGTTGATGTACAGGTGCACATAGTCGGTGGAGGTAATCTCCGGCGCTAGGGGGTCTCTGTACTCGATGCCGATCGGTACTTCCATCTCCATGAGGTGCGGCAGAATGGGATGCACACGCCACGCGTTGCGGTGGCCGATGCTCGGGTTGTGGGTGGCCCTGGAGATGGGGGCGATGCTCGTGCTCTCGTTTATAATGCTCGACACGTTACGTGCAGCAAATGGCCACACCATCGCCGCGCGCAGCGGACGCTGGAAGTGGTAGGTGTCCTTGTCGACGTAGTAGGTGGCGTTGACGGTGTGGTTGTAGGATACGTACCCGGCGAGACTGTCCGTCGACTCGTCATCAGTGAACCCATGTATGCAGGCGATTGCCTCTTGGAGTGTGAGGGAGGTGACTGATAATGTGTCGAAGGACGTGTACTTGTCGTACGCCGTGAGGAGGGCGCAGAGTGTTGCAAGTGTGTCCTCGGACTGCATCAGGACTGGGTAGCGTACTTGCAGCGGTAGGATGTGGACGGCAAGGCCGTACGCGGCACTGATCTGCTGGCTCAGCTGCTTGCTGGTGACGTTCACGTGGAGGGCGTGCAGCTTGTGCCATGATTCGAACACCGCGGTGGATAGGAGTGTCTGTGTGACGACAGAAGTGCAGAGGCCGACACTGAAGAGGAGGACGAAGAAGAGAATCGTCCAGAGGATGTCGACGCGGCACACAAAGTCGCAGTACGCGGCGCGCTTTGCGGCGCGGGGCGGGTTCTGCGTGTGCGCGTACAGCGGTGGACACGTCTCTGCTCGCGACCCTTCACTGCAAGGAACCTGCGCTGTGGTGAGAAGCGTTGCGTTGAGAGAGGGCTCCATGTTGCGCTGGACGAGCAGTGGAGGAAGAGGGAAAAACAGCGATGGGAAGAGTGACAGGGGTTGCAGACGGGTGCGCAGGTATGAATACCCACGCAAGGGTGCCTGTACTTTGCCGCTGATGGGGCTACGACCTCAGTAGAGGTGCCTGGTGCCGAGGAGGAGAGAGGGCGAAAAGTGAGGGAGTGACGATAGGGAGAAGTGGAGGTGTGTATGCGTGTGCAAGGCAATGAATTATGGTTGGGAGGAAAGAATCGTCGCGGACAAAGCGGGATGCACTAAGACAGGCGATAAGAGAAGAGAAAAAGGCCTGCTCTACTACATGACGATGTGGAGAGAGAGAGAAATTACCGCATTCCGCACCACAGGAGTGCCTTGCGCATACCTGTGCTTATTGTGTACCAGATCCCCCGAGCTGAGTGCTGCATGAGCTCATTTTTACCTGCGTACTGATGTATATGGAGTTTTGCAAGGGGGGAGAAGTCGTGACAGCGGAGGCGCTGCCAGTGAGATGAGACCATCCAAAGAGAGAGCGGACGAAATTGAATGGGGTGTGGGGGTGAGGAAAGGTAAAGCCAGTAAAATGAAAGAACGGGATGAGAGAAATGGGGAGCAGCTATCCAAGGCGATGGCGCCGTAGAAGTACTGTGCACTTGGGATGATGGCGACTGCGATATACCTGCGCTGAAAAAAACGCTTCGAAAAAGGAAAAGAGCGAAATGTACAACCGCAGTGCTGAGCCCTTCACAACCGATAGAGGAGGCGCAAACGTAATGGATGTGCAGTGTGCTTCCAGCAACGAGCTGCGCATACACACTCCCTCGAGCGCACGTCGCAGTTTTTCTGCAGCAGCTGCCCAGCAAAGGAACGACCGTAGAGCAACGGCACGCGCACACACACACACACGCACTCTCACTGTCTGTGTGTTACTGCGTACTTCCTGGTGAGCACTGTGAGAGGCATGAAAAAGTGAGAAGAGAGCAGAGAAAAGAGAGCAAGCGCCTATGCTTGCGTGCGTGCATAGATGGGAAAGGGAGAGGAGGCGTGGCGCAGGAGCGCTGGCTAAGCTGGATGACTTCAGGTATGCAAGATGATCATAGAGAGAGAGTGGGGGGGGGGCAGGAATCCGCGTGGCAGAGGGGTGCTGGTCTTCAGGTTTACATGAGGGCGAGAGCGAGAGAGAAAGGTGAGCTGATGCCAGGGAGAGAGAGTTCTTCACATTGCTATGGAAGGCGAGGAGGGGAAGGGATGAAGAGAGGAAACCGGAGGAAGATGAGGGTTATAATAAAAGGTTAGTAAAACAACAACAAGAAGTCTGATGGGGCGGAACTGATGCGCAATACTAACATCAGACAGACAATATGAGCCTCTATCAAGGGTAAGCATGAAGAAGAAGAGACCGGATGGAGAAGAGGTAGTACGAGGGGGATGGAGGTGCGGCCGAACTTGAAGTATGTAGAGGTCTTAGAGTCGGTTTAGAGAGCCGCAGAAGGAAGGTGATAGGGGATTATAGCCTGAGTAGGTTGTTCGAGGGAAGGAACGCTCTCGAACGCCCGTTACTGTAAAAACAATGACAGCAGGGGTATCTGCTCGACCTTGGCGTCAGTTCTGTTGGCTGTCGTTCAGCTGTTCTTACGTTCCTCGAAGAGTCAAAAAAGCGATGAAAGAAGAGATAACTTGCCGAGTTCGATCAGCGTTCACTCAAATGGGATCCGGAATGCGTTCACAGTACCCCTGCCGCTGCTTTTTTTTATTTTTTTTTTTATTTTTATTTTCATTGGTGGCGTTCGTTTTGGGGATTTCTGTTTTGTCTTCGAAGTTCCCCCCGATTCGACCCAAAAGCTCGTCCGCAACGGCAGAGAGAAGCAAAGCGTCTTGAGTGCCGGTTGGAGCAGGGTCGGGAGCATTTGCCGCTCCTTCACACAATGAGGGGAAAAAAAAGGTCCGCCACGCCGGCGGAAGTACGGCGGAGGTGAAATGGGCGAAGGAGAGGGAGGGAGGAAGGGACCAAAGGGATCAAGCGAGAGGAGGAGCGGTGAAGGCCGAGTTGGCGATAGTGCGCGGCGCGCCCTCGGAGTCGAGAGGAAAGGCAGAGAAAGCCAGACACAGAGGAGGAGAGAGGGGAGGAGGGGGCGGCAGTTGCTCACATTTGGCAATCGACAGAGAAGTGCAGTACAACAGAAAAGAAGCACAACGAGACGAGCTACGCGGTCATGCGATCTTCTTATGCCACGTGAGTTGCGATGATGAAAGGGGTGAGGGGCATCGAACGATTG